>NW_020955569.1:1060166-1087472 GCF_003031625.1 Empidonax traillii
TTTTTGTGACATATGTTCCTAAGAAGTAGCTTTGTTTCCTCATCCCCTAGTTACTGATCTTTTCAACCCATTCAACTGCACAGACATTTAGGAACCTTACTAATATGGATCACAGCAAAGGACACTTATTTAAGCACCACTCCCCTGACACACTTAACTAAGCCTGCAGGTGAGAGAATACAAGAGAAGGAAAAAATATCTGGTTCTCAACTTCATTTCACTTTCTAGCTCCAAATGGCAATTTATATTTTCAACAATCAACACATATATTTGTCCAACTCAGTAAGGAACTGCCTGGGGAAGAGCAGAAAGAAAAGGGTGCAAAAGCAGAACCCCACTAATCTGAGCAGAGTCCAAGACTCCATTTGCATGAGTATAATCCTGTATTACAGCAACACAGTGGCTGCCAATGCAAAGATTCTCCAGATGAAGGCACACTAAGGCCTACAGTATTGTTCTGCCTCCCTCCCTGTGAAAATCAGGACCCTGGTAAAAGACAGGAGCAGCAACTGTAAAATGAACACACTCATAGTAAGAAGTACTGCTTTTGCTGCTTCTGCCTCTACAAAAGAGGAGGCAGCAGGTGGCATTCAGCTAGCGCATCATTAAATTCCATAAAAATGGGGTTCTACTAGACAAAGAGGCTTAAAATATAATCTGAGGTAAAACAGCAAGCACATCATTTCAGGACCTAAAATGCAAGCATTGTTTGAAGATTTACTTTTTGTTAGGTTACCCTCCCTGGCATTGGGACATACATCCAACTGTTCAAGACCCAGCTTCAGTGAAACTATTCACAGGAATAAGAGCATCAAAAGTACCCTGTTGATAAGCACTTCTCTCAGCTACCTCATTGTTTTGACCAGCAGCTTGCAAGACATTTGTCCCCACTCCTTCAAAACCTGGTAAGATGTCTCAGTCAATACCAATCACAGTATTTTAACAGAAAGAAAAACTAAACTGCATTTTTAACGTAAACACTTCTTGTTAATGCTCTGAGGTCAAAGGAGGGGATTGTATTACCAGTACTAGCAAGAGGCTGTCCTATAACTGCACATGGCTCCCCAGACACATATTCCCTTCTGAAACACCTGCCTATCTCAAGAGCTGATTTGACTTACTCTCTTTACTTTCTCTCATGAGAATTCTCTCGGTTCTTTTGCACAGACCACTGAACAGCATTTGGCTGGTATGGGAGTGATATAATGCATCTGAAATGCAGGTATGCCTTTTTCCCCTAACACTACAAACAGACCAAGCAATCCACTCAAGGCCGCACAGCCACCTTCCCTGCGTTTAAACCAAAAGCAGTCATGTTTCCCAGCGTAGGAGGCATTTGTTACTGGTCTAGAAATCTGCTACATCAGTCATTCATTTAGCTCACATCACTGGCTACATAACTGCGCTTAGGCAATACTACAGAACACTTGGAAGATTGTAGTAGTATGTGGGTAGCACAGATTAATAACGTTCTCTACTGTATTTCAGACAAAGCAAGTCACAGTGTGTCAGCTGACAGTTATCACCCACTCACAGCAACAGGAATGTCTAAAAATTAAATGCAGAGTGCTGCTGCTTTGGTAGAATTTATAACTTTGTGTTTACAGCTTTAGCAAGGGGGGGGAGGAATGTAGTCATTCATCAAGAGGCTACTACCATTTCTAAGGCATTCCTACACCCACAATTCCCCTCTTACCTTCAAAATGCTACAGCAGTGATATTCCTAACGTATAGCCTTTAATTCCCCTAAAACAGAAGATGCGATCTATTAACTAATCTAATGTGAACATGCAGAGAAATGCAGATAAGATGTTGAATCTAGAACAACAGAAGCAAATCTCTTTTCTAGATCTAGGACCACAAATTCTTTTAATCCTCAGGAGGCATTAACTGTACAAAGCAGACCTAAGTCATGCTGAAGTTCTAAGTTCAGCCAGTACTACCACCATATGTAGAGTTCTGATCCTCCTCCCTGCTCCTCCTAAAATCCACAATCATTAATCAACTTACTCAGTGGAACAAACAATCACACAGCAAACCACGTAGCAAATCTTCACATCAATTCTCTGATCTTGTACCATGCACCAGAAGTAAACAGTTTTAAGCCTTCCAACCTACCTTCCCAAAGCACATACAAAAGCCAGTGTGGGTGCAGTCAGGAGGTGAAAGGACAAGGATGGGAAGGCAAAAGCAGTGGTAGCTGAGAGTGCTGATGGAAATGCCAGCCTACACCAGCACCACAGGCTGCACCACACTTGAAGTCAAAATGCTAAAATGGATGAAGCTGGGGGAACAGGGGCAAAACTGAGGCAAGAGAAAACAAAGCAAAAAAATTCCACTTGGCAACCTGTTGACTCCTCCACCATTCTTCACCAATACAAAGCATCAAGTCTAAATGAAGCTTGTGAAGCAAATGAACAAAGTCAAAAGAAGACACACTGAGGAGCAAGAACTTTTAAAATACAGAAAGAGATGCACTTTGGCCTATGACTTGTTTTGATATGACTCCTTAATTCCATTAATCCATCAACACCAAACCCATAACAAAAAGCATCAATTCATTCAAGCCATGGTGCCTTTTAAAATAATTGTCATTCTTTGAAGGCGCTCAATCATTAGCAGTTTTTGTGAAGTTGAAAGACAACTTTATCCCTGACCAGGAATAATTCAGAGATATTCTTAGGACCTTCTGAAAAATGGAACAACAACTAGACTGCTCTTTCCACATTCTAGAGAGAAGCTGATCAGCAAAGGAGTCTTCATGTTCAGTACTGTGTCTAGGTGCTGGGCATCAAATCTTCACTGTAGGGACTGAACTGGTACAGCAAAAAAGCAAGACAAACTGAGCTCTTACAGCCTAATCTGTTCCTGGAAACAGAGACAGTCCTGCCGATGACTCAGTAACTCCCGGCAAACGTGTCATTTTGCAATTTTGTCTCCAAGGAACTCAGACTGAGTCTTACAAAGAAAAGACAAGTTTCTCTTAAGGAATACAAGTATAGTGTATTTACTTCTGCTGCAGCCCAGATGAGCAGAGAAATATTTGCTCATTCTTAGAGGAAAGCTGAGGATTAATCAACAAAAGGGTGTTTTTTAACCTGAAAGACTCAGGATGCAAGATAGCTATCCTTAATAGGTTTTACCTAAAAAATAATGGCAGATAACAGATCTCAGAATTCAATGGAAAACATAACCAAAGCCAGACAAAATTCTTAAGACATCATCATTTGGAGCCTTTCCTTTGCAGAGAGGTTAAGACTCAAAGTCCTCAGTAGTTGAAGAATATTTCAAGCAAGTTGATCCAGTGCAAATGCTACAGTCCTCAGAGCAGAACAAATCCCCTACAGATGGGAAGGGTTTCAAGATTCAGTGATGAGGTTTTATTCACTGCAGCTCAAACTAAAATTTAGAAACATACACCAGCCTTTCCAAACCCAAAACAAGGAAGCACCAACTCAAAAGAGCTCAATTCCAGCTCCCTATATAACTCACACTGCAGTTATGCTGTGCTTTTGACCAATCCACTGGTTTTATGCAGATGAGTTGCATATGAAACACATGTAAGCACTCTGAACTCAGAGTAACATTCAGAATCTAAACACTTCAAATTCTGAGAAATAAGCTGCATGTACATCAAGAACCTCTTCTAAACTGCCCACTCAACTAACATCACCAGTACTTTGGCATAAAAGCTCTACACTGCAAACCCGTAATTCAAGGAGTTATTCAAACTATGAGTCATGGAATATTTTCAGCTCCACTTGATTTCTTAAACTAACCAAACTACACTACGCGAAGACTTGAAAAAGGCAAGAGAATTCAGGACTGCCCCCACAGCAATTAAAAAGATGTGACAGAGGACAACAGCTGTTGTAACAATTTCACTTTTCACTGTTCTTCCTACAGAAGATCTCAAAAGACATTGTTGGTTGGCCTTGCTTTCACGTGCACAAGTATTTATTCCTATATTCACATGTAGCAGTATTATTATTTGGCCAAAAATGCTACCACTAATGTTAAAAAAAAAAAAAAATCCACAAAACAAAAACAGTTCCACAGATTCCACATTTATTCTGACCAGTTTGTAGAAAAGAAAAAGTTAATGACACTGCAAGTGTTGACCATGTAAATTCAAAATGCAAATATTTTTAGTAACTAAGTCAATAACTTATTTAGGCACAGCTCAATTATGCACTAAATTTTAGTAGGTTTGTGCTAGTTCTGCTCCACTGACCTAAGGTTCATCAAAGTAGTAAGTAGATAGATGAGATACTATCTGCTCCAACACAGAGTAGTGCTTGACAAAGGCACCACCTAAAAGGCATGGATATCTCACCTAGCTCAAGGGAACACTGCTCAAAATAGCTGACTGCAAATAGAGTGCATATGCCTTATTTTGACCTAAAGCAAGAGAGTGCTTTAGGAAACAGAAGAGGAAGTGTCACATGTCAGCCTCATCTAAAAGCCAGTAATTTTCCAAACACGAGCAGAACACAGTAAAAGAGAGAAGAATCCTTTTGTAAGCTACCTGTCTCTTTACTAATATTTAAGAATTGCAGACAACAGCAGGAGTGCAGGACATAGGGCCTTCAATGACCTTATCCTCAAAAGCCCTACTGGATAAACCTCTGGAGTTAAAGCTCAGTCAGATTACACAGAGGAAGTGAAAACAACACTAGACACTGTCACTACAGTTCAATAAATGTCTCATTAACATCTTGGAAAAGTTTAGAAAAATATTTTATGCGTATGAAAATTTTCTTTAATAAAGATATTGACCAGTTTAATCTGAATAGGACCTTGCCTGTGCTGCAACTTATTTAGTACACACAACAAGCCAGAAGCTATGTTTTCCCTTTCAATTTGCAGAAAGTTCAGGTACTGTGAAACACACACAACTGTGTCAGTCATTCTGACCAGGAGTTGATTCACTCTAGGAAGCAAAACCTGTTAGAACAAGTAGCCAGAACAATCTTAGCTGATTCAAACTCCTCAGCTGCTATCTACTACCTCTTATGAGAGCACATATATACCTACTGCCTATAAGATCAACAGTAGCAGGCCAAAACTCAGCCTTAAATTAAAGGAAGCATGTAATTTGACTTTTTTGCCCTCTAACAGAAGATTTTGGAACCCTTACAAAGTAAATATCTTATCTGAGAAGCCAGAATTTCCAGTTTGGGGAATTATTTCTATTTAGTGACTGAGGAATAATATTATTTATATTTAGTAATCTAACAGTAACAGAACTTATTCCATACACTGCTCCCTCCCACACCTCCCCACAGATCAAAAGGTTTCAAGAACAAAATGCTCCCTCCATTTGCTACAGCACTTTATATCACAAAAAAATAAGTCACAACCTTAAGGACAAAAGACAAGAAGCCAGTAACTTTCTTTGCTGACAAACACACCGTCTTCAGAGAACATCCTAAACTTATACATATATATATATATATATATATATAGTGGCTTTACTCCATTTCCAGGAATGCCACTTGTTACATTCTCTGCAAAAGGGATATACCTTCATTTTCTTTTTTCACAAGAGAGAAAAACAAGAGACTGATTATAGCAATATATAATAAAGAAGTGATGACCATATAATTTGCTTTGGGTTTTGTTGTTTGTTTCCTTAAAAACATTCCTCGCTTTGGATATAATGTGCAGTCTGACCACATTCACATCCTATTTCTTAGCCTTCACACTGTTTCTATATATATTTATATATTATATAAATACATATATATTACATATAACAAAATAAGTATTTATTTTAACAGTTGAAACCAAATCAAGGTATCTCTCAGTTAAAAAAAGAATTCTGGTGTTGACACCTGATCTCCTGTAATTATCAAGTTAAGAAACGACTGCATGTATCTGTATAATACCAGTTACATCCACCACTTGTTCTGGTCAAACAATGCTGACTCCATGTCATGGAAACACGATGTGGAGTTCCATCCATAAAGCCTCAGTTTTTTTCCCCCCTCCCACCCCAAGTAACAGGACCTATGTTTTCAAACACCAGAGGAACACTCATTCCAAATGAGGCACCCTCCCAGTGCCAGGGGACACTACTTATTGGGGGAATGGGGTGTTAATGCACGTAGGGTTTGGGGACCATGCTCTAAGCTTGCCTTTGCTGCCCTCCACCTCCACCCGCTGCATTCACAACACAACCAGGACAACCTTACTTTACTTGCTGAGAAGGAGGGTCACCAGCCTAAAGGCCACAAGAGAAAATGTCTCTTTGCAGCCACGTAGACAGCTCAACAACCATGTAATTAGTCTCTCTACTGACTTTCTCATAAAGAAACAACACACTTCTGGAACTTTCAAAAGCCAACTAGCGGAGGAGCCTCCAACGCAGCACCGGAAAATGCTGAAGACGTGACAGAAGGACATTCACCAATGCCTCAGGATCAAAACCACTGCCAGCTCCTCAGCAGACTGTATGTCTCAGCCCAAATACACAGCAACAAGCTAATGCTTCAGGAGACACTGCAAACAGGTTTGCAGAGCACTCCACACATGCTACCACAACACAAGGAAAGGATTAAAAAGACAAAGACCACAGCGCTTCAGGCCAAGCCCATGCTTGAACAGCTCCAGCCCTTCCCCCAAGAGCCAGGGCTCTGGCAGGTCGTGAGAAACCCTTTGCTGTCTCAAAGACTCTGCATCCGCCCCTGGGGAAGGAGGAAAAACAGGCTTTCCACCTCTTAAGATTATGCCAAGAACAACACTGTGCCATTTAGAGATCAGGGTAGCAAAGGCTGTGAAGGGACACAGCCAGGGTTGCCTCCAGTGCAGACCTCAGCCTCTGCAACAGCCTAACAGCAAACACTGCAGCAGCATTAGAAGGTGCAGAGGTTAGACACAAACACTTCCTAACCTGTGCCTTCCTGATGGAAAAAAAGTGGTAACACAGGAAGCTACCATCTCAACAGGCTGACAGCATGACTGGTTACACAAGCACCACAACTCAGAGAAAATAAAAAAACAAAACAATCCAGAGTTGAACAACACATTCCCTTCTCGCTTGCCCCAGCTGGACAAGCTCTTTCAGTTGAACACAATCTTGCTTTGCAGAAGCAGACCGCTGCTACTGCCACTCTGTCAAAATACCCCTTGCAACCTCAGCAGATGTACACTTTGCATAGAAAGCTACCTTGTTGTCTTCCAAGAGTCATCTCACTAATTGCCTTCCATTAGTTTCAAGTCAGACAACTTTTTCAATGAACCTTCCTCCTCCGCAGGTGTGCCACGCAGACAAACTGAAGTAACTTAGTTCTCAGGGCAGGATAGAAAGCTTTGCTGTTTTGTACCCTTTACTATATATAGCTGTACCACTACAGGCATATTTCACACAACATTAAGGACTTTCCTGAGCACCATTTAATAACAAATTGTTGAGGGCAAAGCGATGTGCATCAAAAGAATCAGCTCCATACCCTGGCAGTCAGAAGGCTGCTGTCACATAGTGACCCAAGTCTAACATCTCAGGTGTCCTTCTTCAGATGCAAGTTACTTGATGCTATTCCTTCTGTTTTCTATTCCAAGAGTGGCTGGGTGCCAGTCAATGTATTTCAGCAATCATTTTATATCCCAAAGCAAGAGTAGACGGTTCTTGCCAAGCAGAACAAATGACCTTTTTTTAAATATTAAAATTTACAGCATTCAGCTACCTCTGAATACTGTGCTTCACCCTGTAGCTGCAAGTGCAGCAACTCGAACCTGCCTTTGTTAACTCCATCAATTATTTAGAGAAAACACATTTCCAGAGAGCCTTAAGACTCAATTATTTAGTTCTTGAGCAGGAAACAAAAGCCTTAAAAGAGGGAAAAAAGGTTCCTGGAAAGGGCTGTTGGGTCACGTGAACATATTTGGGTCTGTTCACTAGTAACCTGCCTGAAACAGAATGAAAAAGCCAAAATAAAACAACCCATAAACCCAAAAGCTCACAGGCACACACAAGCCTGAGCCAGTGAGTGCCAAAGAGCCCCAGTTACATCAGGGGGCTTCAGTACAGCTCTTCACATGGAAGACCTTTATCAATTTTTATCAATTGGGTATAAATGCCTGTTCTGTAGACTGGGAACGTAAACCAGAGAAGCTCTTCTGTACTGCCAGGACAACATTCAACAATGCTTACTGCAAAGATTTAGGTGAAGCAAAGCCCTTGCTTTTCACACTCAGGTTTAAATTAAGGATGAAGACAGGCCTAAGATTTTCAGCTTTTGCAGACTTCTAGAGACAAGGACACAGAGAGAGCTCTCAGAAGAAATATATGTAAGTAGGCACTCTGGGTAAGAACAGGAATTCTTTCACTCCCACGTATCATTTATGAGCTGTACTACAATGAAAACGATAAAACTGTTGCTTTGCTCCCAAAGAGTTGAAGAAAGACAGGAAACACTGAAGCAAAACAAGTGCTGGTCCACCCTGCCAAACGGGGGCCAAGGCCCACTTTGAAACAGAAAGGAAAGTAAACTTATTTTTAAATCCTGCTAAGAGCCCGGGGGTTGGATATACTTCCCCTTGGTGCCAGCGTATTTTATTTTCATTTGCTAAAAGTTTTCTGCACAAGTGATAACAGAATTCACATGTGAATAACCAAGCAGAACGATGCTTCTCTCTGAAAGGTTCAATTCCAAGATTTATGTCAGACTGGTCAAAAAGGTCAGCAAAAGCTTGGCTGTTCAAGGCATGGCTTCAACTGCAGGCATCACAATCTCTTATATTGCCAATATTTGAGGATCACCACTTTCTGCAGGTTAAACATGTGGCTCTTATCCTCATCTGTGACATGCCTAAAAGAGAAAAATTTACCCAACAATGATTTTTCAGCTCACTGACCATACTGAAAGCAGATTTTGTTCAGTCGTCCAGCATAAAGAGAAGTTGTTTTACAATGCAAAAAAAAATTTCAAATGCAAGACATTCAAGTATATTTAAGTAATAAATTATAGCTGGTTTTAAAATTAAGTCATCTGAGCCTAGACACTTCAGTCCCTCCCTTTCTTCTTTGATTGCTAAATTAAAATCAGGTCTCTGTATACTTGCGAGGCCACAAACTATTAAACTTTAAGACCCACACATACCTAACCTTGATAAGCTTTAGTCTGATTATCTCTGACATTGTTCTTAACCTTTATCAGATGCTTTTGTCTGAGCACGAGCCAAAGGGTCAAGAAGAAGGATCATGTTCCTGCCCAAGCTGTGCCAAGGGCTGGGACACAGTGTCGATACCTTCACACAAAGTACCAACACTACAGCTTTAGAAGAGCCATAGATTTCAGGACTGTGCAATACTAGTGAGGAAGACACATGACTATCCTTTGGAAGTACAATCAGAAGCCATCTGGAAAAGGACCTCTCCTTAATTCCCTTTTAGCAATAGCCTGCAGCATTTACTGTTTAAAGGTCTGATTAACTTTACCTGAGGTACTTCAGCTTAAAGCAACACCACAACCACAGCATGTTCATGAGTGCTGTGAACTGCAGCCCTGTTAGCCTGAGAAATGCACCACAGGTGCCAAAACACAAAAGTCTGTTCCACCAAAAACAGGAAGTTTTGCCCCAGGTAGTCACAGTGCAGCATGGCACAGAGAGCCCACAAATGAAGTGTATCTGAAACCCACACACTTTTCCATACCCTGCCCAGGTGGAAAGTTTTGAAAAAGCAGAAAACTACATAAAGTGAGGTCCTGTGGAACAGTTTGGACAATACCTCTGTGAACTCTGCTTCCTTTCACGTACACCCCAATGAGAATTCTGAACTAACACAGTGAGATTAAAACAAGAGTTTAATTTATTGACATTGGTCAGTGCTCAAACTGAGCCATACCTAATCCACAATAAGAAACTTAACAGAAGACTGTGAGAATTAACTGTAGGAGTTTGTCAGCAGAACAATTACTCCCCTTTTTTTCTAAGCATCCATTTACATGGATGGCCAACTAGTAGCCACCCACCAAAGCTTCATTAATTAATATAAATACACTCTAAAAAAAAAAAATCAGGTATCAGCCTCAAAACAAAGCAATCTAAGATATAAATATTCCTCAGTTATTCAGTAGAAGTTATCATACAACTTAAACTTCATCATCCAGATATGATTAAATTCATAAGACACCATGTCAACAATCTTCTTGCTACATCTGAGAGCAAAAAGTTACATGTTCAATAACAAACTGTCAGTATTTTAGGGGTCAGAGTAAGGTCTTCTTATGGCCCTTTCATAAAGTATTAGAAGGCCTAAGGCTAGGGAAAGGCAGCCTAGAGCACACCCCCTTTCAGTCCTGTTAGGTATGTTACCTACATGAGAGCTCCTGCACAGGCACTGCTTCTAAAAGATCATACTTTTTCTTTCTTTTCTGCCACTCTCCTGCTCCCCGCAAGGAGGAAGAGAGGACAGGAAAGAGGCTTTAAACAGGAAAACAGCATAAGATTAATTTTTCTACAATGCACTAAATGTCAGGCAAAGCTTGGGCCCACAAATAAGAATAAGACTCAATTAAGATTTAAGTGAGTTTTCTTACGATTGAGGACTAGAGATAAAGCTTCTACACATAGGAAGCTACAAAGGAAGCCAACTGGATCAACTTACACTAAATAAAAATCACATAGAGCACACACCAGCCAGAAAGGCAATTTTCCATGATTGCAACTTAGACCTAGACTCCACCTTTAACAAGTCCATCTGTGAGTAAGATCAACAAAAACAAAATGCCAAATATGTAATTTACTTGCCCATTGGAAGTGCATTTATGACAATACTGAAAAAATAAATTTTTAGGAAACTACTCCTAAAAATTGCTGTTTCAGTAGCATTACAGTTATGAACGCAACAATCTTCTAAGGACAATGCTATATTCTCTCCCCACCTTCCAAAAATAGAGCTAAAAGGATATAAATCACACACTAAAAGTAATTTCTTCAAGTGTCATTAACTAGAGGATAAAGAACCAACACAAATGTCCCAGATTCTTTAAAAACCCAAAATAAAAACCAAGAAAAAACAAAACCAACACACAAACAAAAAACAAAACCTGCAAGTTAGTTTCCCCCACAGCTCACTTCTACTTCACACTAAAGACTAGACTTGGATTTCCACCTGACCCCTTCTCTTTGCTCACAATTCTTCCCTCAAGCAAACAGTACCAGCACCTTAATCTTCCACACCCAAGCATCTAAAATGTCACACATTTACTGTGAGTATAAAGTGCCTCAGGAAGTTATAAGAGCACATGAGTACTGGCCAGAAAGGAGACCATCACACCAGGGAGCACTCAGGAACAACATATACCCTGTATACTTCCATTCCCTAGAAACTGGTTTCCAGAGCGCTAGGTCACAAGCTTTATGCCCCTATAAAACACAAATAAATACCCAAGCTAACAAAAAAGCAGTGCTGGAAAAATCTTGTCCTGACAGTTATCCTAAAATATCCTTCTTTCCACCACCACCTTTGAAGATCTACTGAAGAAGGGAAAAAGCAAGCAAGTAACTTCTTTTACAGCGTGGGTTTGGTTTCATTTCGAGGTTTATTTATTTATTTATTCAGATAGTCTAAAACCGAAACCGGAGTATTTACAGTGAGTGCAGAAGGTAAAGCGACAGCTGGAACTGACCTGGCCGTGGAGCATCCCCTCGGGTGCAGCCGCGCTCCACGGCCGGGCCTGTTTCAGCAGGCGGCTGAAAGGGTGGCAGACAAGTCCCTCCCTATCACAGCTTAGAGCCAAATAAATTTAAAATAATTTTAAAAATTAGGTTACGGGCCTCAATCCTGGCCCCCACTGCGCTGCCCAGTAACAGCCATGTCTGGGCTGAGGGCAGGGTCTGGCAGCACCCCGTGCGACGGAAGAGAACGGAGCGGGCAAACTGCGGGTGCAGCACCCCAAAAGGCTTTGGGGCTTTGTTTTGGGTTTAAATTTTTCTCCCTCGTGGCACCTCAACGAAACAACTTAGCGCGGACTCCCAGAGGAAGCCTCGCCCGGCCTCTCCGGCTTCCTTTAATGGACAAGGACAATGGCAGGGGCTCGCCACAGCCCCCCGCTGCCGGGAGACTCGGGAAGCCGGAGGGCTGCTGCCTGCCTGGATCAGGGGCCGCCAGCCCCCCGGGGATGCTGCAGGGGACAGACGTGCTCCGGGAAGGGGAGATCAAAATGCGGGTGCTTAAAGACGGGAGGAGAAAGGGGCACTCCGGACAGCGAGTCCCCCGGGACAGACGGCCGAGAGGACGCCCGGGCGGGGCGGGCAGGCACTCACCGGGGGCAGCAGCCTGCTCGCTAGGTCGTGCCGAGCCGGGCGGAGGGCGAGGCGGCGGTCGGTGTACCCGGGGTCCCTGCGCTGCCTCAGCTAGTCCATGGACACGGCGGCGCTCCCGAGCCCTCCTCCCGCGTCAGCCGCGCCAGGCGTACCCGCCGGCCGTGCCCCTGCGCCGAGCCGAGCCCCGCCGGGCCCGAGGCAGCGCGGAAATGCTCGCCCGGCGCCGGCCACGCCCGCTCCTGCACGCAGCCGTGCTCCACACAAAGGGGCCGGGCGGGAGAGCCGAGCTCTCCCTCCGTACCCTCGGGCTGCCGCCGCCTTCGCCCGCTGTGATTTCCCCCCCCCACCCCGCAGCAGCCACCCCGCCAGCACCCCTGGCGCCGGGCAGGGGCTGAGGGCGGGAGTGGCCCCCTTGGCCGTCCCTCCCCCGCAGCCCTGGGGCGGCTCAGCCTGGGCACAGCGCGGCCGGGCCCGCGGCTTTGTTAG
The DNA here is from genome assembly GCF_003031625.1 of Empidonax traillii. Lineage (NCBI taxonomy): Eukaryota > Metazoa > Chordata > Aves > Passeriformes > Tyrannidae > Empidonax > Empidonax traillii. The sequence continues at coordinate 1,072,926 of NW_020955569.1, forward strand.
GTTAGAGCCGCTCCGTGGCTGGGTTGGCCGCGTCCCCCACACCCCGGCCCTGCGGACGGAGCTCAGCCCAGCCCAGCCCAGCCCAGCTCGCCTCGGCTGACGGAGCCCGGCATAGCCCTGCCCTTAGCGGCGCCTCTCACCCCCCCAGGGCTTTGGGGCATGAACCAGCGTGTCAGGAGCGGCCACATGCTGGGTAACACTGAAGGCACGGCCGAGCTTACCTGGGAAGCCAGAAGTCGAAGAAAATTAAAAAAAAAAAAAAAATAAAACGATCCCGAAGAGTATTTTGAGTCTTCGGGCATCCCAGGGGTTTTGGATCTCTCATTAGAGGCGCTGGGAAAATAGGAGGGAGGGGAAGGAAGGGCTGAGCTGTTAAAACCTATGTGCTGAGCAAGTGATAGCTCACACCTGCGGCAGCCACCACCTGGCAGGTGGGAAATGCCCCCCTTCCTGTCTAGCTTGGCTCCCAACCTCCATGCACTGCTGCTGTTCCCGCTCTGTGCCTTGCGGTCTCTCTTGGCACCGGGAAACACTTCTGTCACCTTTATTCCCTTCCTCACATAAAGAGCAAAACTAATTTCTTCAGTGCCTCGCTAACTATGAAAACCCGTTTGTGTTCAGGAAGGCGAGGCCGAGGCAGATAGTGCAGCACCACGGGAGTTATTACGGCCGCCGCATGTCCCATGCACTTCCTTCGCCTGCTCCAGCCTTTGGGGAATTCCTTGTTCTCCCTGGATCAGGAATCCCATCGAGTGCTCAGATGCAGGGTGAAAGGAACTGTTGAATAATCAAACGGTGTGACCTTAGCACTTCTTTTGTGTGATAACTGTCCACTCAGTCAAGTCTGACAACCAAACCCGTGCTAGAATTACCAGGGTGTAAGTGCACGGTTCCTCTCACCCACATCCTTCCGAGGTCAGAGAGGGCAGATACGCATCAGCGTGTCACCCACATTATCAAGTTTCCCTCACGTTTCCTACCAGCAGTTTTTCAAAAAATGGTTTGGGGGCTTTTTTATTTAAAAAAAAAAAAAAAAAAAGGGGGGAAGGGAGGAGTGTTTGCAGGCCTCCCCAGGCTTGCTCAAGACTTCTTAGAAACCAAAGTAAAATTCAATTGAGGGTTAAAGCTGACAGAAGATGCTAGAAGAAGAATTACTGGTATTTTAGGAAGGGTCTAAGTGGGGAAGAGTAGCTAGGACAGGTCATTGGATTATCAGATGGTAAGAAGAACTGGAAGAGATCCTTTCTCCATCTCAGTAGTACTGAAGTATTCTCACAAAGCACTCAGTCACATCTCCGGTAAGTCCGGAGCCTCAGAACGCCTCATTATGCTGATTCTGTAAGAGATGGGAAGATGGAGGGTGTAAAAGTTAGCGCTAAGATTCAGCAGGGAAAATAGGAATTTCAGGGAAATTCAGCAGCTTTAAGATGTAAGGACTGTGGAATTAGGAAGGGCATTCACAGGTAAAACAAGGCTCTCTTGCAATCTAAAATAGTCTCGTAAAATGGTTCCTGTTAGCAGTTCACAGGGTAGTTGTACTGACTGTGTTCATTGTTAGCATGGAGATGGTTCAAACAACTTCTGTGTCCCATTTATTTGCCTTTGACGTTATCTCTGCACAGTGCTTTCACTGTGTTGCCAAGAAAATTAGGGTAAAAATCTCATCCATCACAGAAACCATTAACTAAGTGCTAGGGCAAATTGGAAGACTTTTAAAAGACAGGCACTTCGGCAGTCAGAGTGTGTAATAATACTGTGGGAATGAAAATGGAAAATTTGATTTTTTAGTGAACTTGTGCAGGCTGATGTTCATGTATGGTTTGTCAATGCTGTTTCCTCTGACCACTGCAAAACATTTCCTGAAATTAATGAATATTCCATTATGAGGAGCAGCTGGTGGAAAATGGCATGACCAGAGCTATTTACAAGTGTATCTGCTCAGCATTATCATCAACCACCGATTTCTGTGTAAAAAATTTCTATTTATGGAGGGAGGTTTCGGAAAATTATAGTTGGAATTGTCATGTGGTTTTGATAATTATGAAGTTAAGAGAGAGGGGTGCGTGGGGAAACAAAACCCACAGAAGCCACTGAGAGACTTCAAACAGCCTCAAATACAAAGAAATCAATAGCGGGATCTAAAAGAGAAAGCAGAAGTATTTTAGGGAAAACCTTTATAACACGTCAGAGATCGATCAGAAGAATAAAAATTAGGCTGGAACTAGTCAGATACCAAATAAAATTAGAGGGGATTAAGCTGAATCTGTGACCGAACTTTGTCCACGGCCTTTCCCCACCCCCGCAGCTCTCCCTGCTGTTGAAAGTGGACATTGCACCTGTCTGCTCCGGCCAGGGGGACAAAGGAAGCCACTCACACACCAGTACTATGGAAAATTAGTGTCACAAAAAAAGTAATATGTTGCTTTTTCTAAGTATTACAGTGAGTCTGTTAATAATGTATTCCCTTTACAGTCACTTAGAAATACCTATATGCCACAGACTATGTCATTCTATACGGTATATCCTTCCTCCAACTTTCTTATTCTTAAAAGAAAAACATCCACTGAGGTAAAAAGGTGGCAGGAGTAGGTGTCTTTGCTGACAGTGGTTAGAATCTGTTATGCAAATCTTTTACTGCAGAAAACCCCTCGGGTTTACTGCTGACCCGCACTTCGGCTGGGGTAGCAGTGACATCCAGCGGTGCAGAAAGAGAAACTTGCTCGTTGTCTTTTTACCACAGCGCATCACGGGAAACGCATCAGAAAATGGCAGGGATTTCTCGGCATTCCCTTCTCTTTGTGGATATTCGCAAATGGCACCAACTACAGGCAATCTCACAGCCGTGGGAACAGATAACCCACACGGGGAAACAATAATGCAGAACTGAAAACACGCTCTGGGGCAGACCATTTTTCTAATGGCCTTAAAAGGACACTGCAGATAGGAAGTGCAATTGGTAATTCTTAAAATTCAGATAAAACCACTTTCCTATATCACACCTACCCCATTAACTTCACAGACTTTTAATTCTTTAATTATTTTTTTCTCTTATTAACCCTGCTTATATGCTAAAAAAAAAAAAAGAACTTAAGGCTCACAAGCAAACGAAAGTTGATCGGAATTACTGCAGTGGAGTTCTGTTTCTCAAGCCCTGAAAAAACAGACTTTAATAATTAGAGTTTCCAGTAGCCAGCTGAGTGTTGAACTGTGATGTGGTATTTGATGCACCAAGAAGTGGTTTAGATTTTCAGTACATATCATGTTAAAAGAAAAAAAAAATCAAAACATTAGATGCATACAAGCAACTGGGCCAGCAGAGGCCGCTGTTAGCATAACAAAACCGACAACTAATGAGTTTGTTTTTTGGGATTTTTTTTAAAAAACATTCTAAATTTAAAGAAAATATTTTTTATTTCTTTTTTAAACAGTCAGACCTTGCAGTCTGCAGCATTGGGAATTCACTTAGATTGCATTTGTTTCTCCTTTCCTGTTTTGCTGTGAGTTTTACTTCTTCAAGACTGCCCATTGCCAATTGTTATTAACTGTTCCTTGCTCCTGGGCACCACCTATTTTCTATCCTCTCCATTTACATTTTGTCAACATGAAGTTCAGAAAGGATGAGTCAACTCCAAACAATCCTAAGGTTGGCTTGAAAAAACAAATCAGATTTTTCAATAATAATTCTTTAGAACATTTTCAGATGGCATTTTGACTTTCCATGGCTCCCAATTTTGACTTGATTTCTGAAATACAGGGTTAGAAAATTTTGAAGTGTGGGTAAGCTTACATAACTTTCAAATCAAGAAGTGTACTAACTGTTTACAGGAACTAAGAGCAGGAAAACACACTCTTCCAGACCCAGGTCTGACATGGTTATCATATAAACACCTCTGCAGAACATGACAGAGCAGAGAACTTTCAGTTTCCAAGAGTATTTTAATAAACACCCTCAAAAAGACTTCGTATGTATTTCTAAAAATATTTTTACACTAAAGGAACACTTCAGCCTGTTGCAGTATTAGTGATTTATATGTTTAACAGCCATTCTACTGACACAGACATTTTAAATGCTGGACAAGATAGCTTCCTGCTTCTGTTTCCATGATCACAAAACACAGTCCCTTTGGGTGGGCAAAGAGCAGGGCTGCAACCCCATGGCATCCTTGCCATCATCCAGGACTTCCTGCAGTCTGGCTGCAAGAACGGGTGGCCAGTTCCGAAAGAGTGGGTGGATTCAGCTGCATGTACACAAAATTGTGAGTAGATGCTCCCTAGTTTTAGCAGGTTCTAAAGGCACTTTATCTTCCATTTCTTGGAATGTATCTGGCTTCCATCCCATTCTCCAAGGACTGTCTATGCCTTTCACATTTCATGTTTATGTGAAATGCATAAAAAGCCCCTGGAACAAGGCCTGAAATCCAGGTCTAAGATCAGTACTTTCTTTGTCATTCTTTGTCAAGGATACATTCTCTGCAAATGGCAAGGCTTTCTAGTTCCCAGAAAGTTCCTAGAAAGAAAACTTAGAACTCTACAGGAGCCACAATGCAGAATTTTCCTATTGTAAGATATTTATTATTAGTAGCATGTTGCAACTGCAAGAAACAGTAGCTCACACCCATTTCTTTTAGCATCTCTTTTGTGTTTCCTACCACTTGCACTCCCCAGTAACCACACCCCTACTGCAGACAAGGGGACACTTACACAATGCCTTGAACGTTTTAGGGAGGGCCTTGTGTCAGGCAAGCACACCCTACACCAGTACTGCCTTTCAGCAGCAAAACCCAGGGCAAGAATCCCTCAGGCACAATCCTTTATTTCATGGAGCCAGCTCTTGGCAGCTGCCTGGCTGCTGTGCATGCCATTCAGAGGAGCCAATTTCCAGTCAGGCATTTTATGTCTATCCAACACCATTTATGGGCATACTTACCTGGGCAGCTCTGAACATGGACTGAGACAATACATGGACATGGTTCCCTGCACTCGTCCAAGACTCTGGAAGTCCATGTCATGTAGTCAGTTTGCTACAGAATTTGCAGCTCTACTCTGAGCTCCTGTACATTCCTTCATCCCCCAAAACAGTCAAACACAAATTTCAGTTGATAATAGCATATGAGTCCAATCTCTACTTAGTTTCCAAATAAAACATATGAATCACTCAAAATTCTCACTGCTAGAAGTTTCAGGGAACTGTGAAGAACAGATTCTGAAGAGCTTATTTTGGTTAAAATCAGTTCTGCCTTGTCATAAATATTTAAAAGAAAGTCAAGATTTCATCCATAATGATGCAATTAAGCCTGCACAGCTGATTAACACAGACCAAGGCCACACCTCAGGATTTGTGAAGCTTTAGAGTTTTTGGCATCTAGTTTTCTATACAGTCAGCATCATGTATGGCCACCGTGTTCTGCACCCAACTCAACAAAACACATGGACAGGCATTGGTACACAGAGCACAAATAGGCATGTTACCAGTCTCAGAGATGAAAAGTATCCCTGCCCTCAGTACCAATGACACATGAAGTTTTCATTAATTTTAAAATCAGAAGAAAGCAAAATTACAGTTCAGACTGATCTGCTGTCAGGACAAAAGAATCCTTCCCTTTAATTCTTTCAGTAGCTTAAGTATGTTCCAGCCCACATATATTACCCAAGTTACCTAGACTTTTATTTACACCAGCTAATGAAGGATATGCAACACTTAATAATCCTCACTAAGTGCAATGTTAATATTTTGCTTAGACTCGGAAATATCAGCACATTTGGAAAATTCATGGTGCTCTGTTCATACTACAGTCTAGGTACATGTATTTGGCTATGGATGGTACTGGCTGTCTGGGATCATACTGTGCAACTCTACATCTATTCTCAGGAGTAACAGCCCAGCCATTCTACTGCAAAATTCAAGCCAGGATAGAAACTCTACCTAATCTGCTCTCTGATATTGTTCCCTTTTTTTTTTGAAGAATCCTAAACACTGGAAGTAACTTGCCCTCATGCCACAATTATCTTCCTTGAAGACAATCACACAATGTCTTGACTGCAAAATCTCAGAATTATTTAGATTGACAGGATTTTGTCTTCTAGAAACACAGATGTCTTTACATGATAATAAAAATGCAAAAAGCAAAGGCATTCATTTACATAAAGTTTTATTATCCTTCAACTTCAGCTGGTACTCCTTTACTCCAGCCTTAGCAGAGTTTTGCTCCCCTAGGTAGACAGGTTCTCAACCGACTGTCTCTGACTGAAAACATCTAGGCTAGGTCAGGGTTTAGACCCAGCCTTTCATTAATACAGTCAGATACAAAGGATCAGTTGAAATCCTGACCACCTGGAAGGCTGGAAAGGAACAAAAAACAATCCAAGAGGATTTTCATTACTTTCTATGTTTCAATAGCAAACCTTTCCAGTGCATTGAACACCAAATAGTTAAGCAATTAAACTGCACATTCAAGAAACGGATGCAGTCTACATTTCAAGCTGTAATCAGAAACATGTGCAACTGTTTTTCCACTTATGAAGCCTGTGGTTTTATCTTCTCAGCAGCTTCAAGGACAGATGAAAGGCTGACTTTGTCTCCAAATTCTTTCTCACGATGCTCCAGTAACACACCCTAGTCAAAAACACAAGAGAGAAATTCATACACTGGTATCCTCATGAGAGATCAACTGCCCAGCAACTGAACAATTCCAGAAAACAAACTTTTGGTCTCACAGGAGGCATAAAAGCCTGCAGTACCTGTCTTCCTGCCCCAATCACATATACTCCTCCCAGGGTGAATCCTTCTCCTTCCAGGTTACCACTGTATCCACTTCTCCAAGCACGGAAGAAATTCTGCCAGACTCCAACACGAAAGAAGCCTGACAACATCATCTTGCGTCTGCGTGGACCATAAAAGCCTTTCTGCAGGGAAACAGAAGATATCTCAGCACATAAAGTGAAAAAGACTTTTCCCCCAGAATTAAATTCAGGAAACCAGTGAACCCCGTATCCAAGAAAGGTTCGCAACACACAAAAGCTAAGCAGGCATTGCTAAAAAGAAATAGCACCTGAAATAAACTCTTTAATGTGCTACCTGACCACTTACCTCCATGCAGCCAACTGGTGGCCACTATTCATGTGGATTTTAAGCTCATCCACAGGTATTTAAGCCCCATGTGCACCTACATCTCTGTTACTGACAGCAAGGGTGCTTTGTGATAAACATATTTTTTGTTTGGTTGGTTGGGTTGTTTTTTTTTTAAATCAGCCTGATTCTTCCACACAAGCAGAGTGGAGAGAGAAAATAGAGGTATCTTCTATCTGATTTTGAATCTTACATATTGTTTTTTCTTCAGAAGCCAAATGTCTTCTGGGTTTGGGAGAAAGCAGGACTGTGGTTTTGTAGGACATGGGATTGGCAATACAGCGTGTACCAGTGTACTGGGACAAGCCATATCACTGCAATTTGGCCTGTACATCATGAATTAATTATATCTGCCACCTACAAACCTTGACTCATATATCATTAACATCAGCAAATAACACAGCCAGTGGAAGAAAGGAATACATATTAACAGGCCATATTGTTTACCTCTTGAAAGGGTGGAATAATCCTACAACAGCATCAGTGCATAGCAACACAGCAGTTTGTAAGCTAAGCAGGATGTATACCTACATATATATAGAAAAGCAAAGCTAATTAACTTCTTAAACCACAATGCTACTAAATCCTTTTTCATTCAGTCCACATTTTACCTATATTATTTACACAAGCTCATCGAAGAGGGCATTCATAGGCTTGTTTTTAAACAAAAGGAGAACACAAACTTCCCTGTACCTTTTCATCCAGAAAGATTTCTCCTTTGAAATAATGCTGAAAATCCTCTACTTCAGTCCCTATCTTCTCTTTCACAACAGCATAGAGAGGGACACCCAGCTTGGACAGCTGAGGTTGCAGAGAGGAGAGCTCAGAAGCCTCCTGAGGAAAGGAAAAAACATCCAACATTTCAGTCAGTAAATGGAAGTTGGAAAGCTTCACCTTGACTTTCAAGACCATCAGAAACATAAGTAAATCCTAGCTTGAGGTGCAAACCAGAAACAGACCTGTAAATCAGACATTTAAGCTAGCTGTACTCCTAGGCAGCTCTTCATCAGATTTACTAACATTTTCTTTGTCAAGCTTAGAGGAAGGAGATTTTTTTTGAGCATTTACTGGATAAAATATTAAAACTCCTGAAGAAAACATATTTTTAACTCAAAGCTGTAGATATACCTTGCCTGTGCTAGGGCTTAAACTATCTTTTGAAGTATTTAAGAATAGTAAAAAGACACTGCTTGCACATCACTTAATTTGTTCAGGCCAGACATTCGAGTCCTTTTTTCCAAGTTGAAATCCATTATTATCAGTACTTCTGCAAAGTATTTTGAGCGTTCTGTGGAGGAGCAGGCTTTACACGTCCAAAATAAGTAATGGAATGAAGATGCACTCTCCTTCCCAAGTTCCCCAGTAAAACTAATCAGGGAATTTCTTCATAGACCTTCAGCATCCCAGAAGCAACACTGCTTTTTCTGGTGTGTAAGAGTGTAAGGTGTCACCACTCATCTGCTAGGTCTTTTGTTCTGCTGAAGGAATCCCACTTCCCACAGTTTGGACAAAGATCCCTGATGTTCTGAACAAATCAGAGTGTGCACTGAAAATATATTTCTTCTCATCTCCAGTGCAGAAAGATAATTTTTACTGGATAAAATTCCAACAAAAAAACCCTCCACTCTTTAAAAAAATGGACACAGTTTACATGAACACTTTCAGCCATCTAACTGAAATGCCTTAACTGAAGGGCTTGCAGGGACATCTAGAATTTACTGAGTACCAAGTAGCAGACAGACAGGAATGAACAGACTGGAGCAAAGACATTAGAGAAAGACATCAGTAAGTAAAAGGGTAAGGGCAGCTTTCCAGTTCATTACTCTGCCTTTTCAGAGGAAATGAAAAAGGATGAATCAACATCACAAGCAAACACTGAGTAGTCTGCTTGTGGGAGTTACAGGATCTAGCTTACCCTTTTACCTCTTTTCTGTTTTTAAACATCTGGGAATTTTCTGTTTTCCCTCAACAAAATCTTAGGATCTTCTTAAAAGGGGGTGAACAACAATTTTATCTGAGACTTTTTTATATAGTTCAAACTCTCATAACCAACACAACAACCCAAATAATAACTTGTATTGCAACCTAACATGTCTGAGAAGTGCAGTTGCAGGCTAATGCAGTATAAAGCCAGAAATCACTGTATCTGGGGAGACAGCAATACCATCAAACCTTGACTAGCCTTATGGAGAAAGACATCTCAGCAGTTTGGTAGAGTTCACTTTATGTCTCCTTGCTTGGCTTTTGGAAGAGAAAAGATCAGGAATGATGTAATGTAAAAGCATAGTTAAGTTTTAAAATTCACAAGAGATTAGACTTCAAGCAGCATCTTGGAACTAGACCAAATTTGCTTTTCTTTACTGCTGTTTTAAAATGATACAGTAAGAGAAATCAAGAAAATATAATTTGCCCACAAAAATAGACTATGTAATATCTATATGGCTGTGACCACTTCACCTAGTCTGTGAAACTGTTCTCTTGTTTTTCTAAAACGTGGACAAGCACATCCTAGCAGAATACTTCCTCTCTTCACCAAGGCAGGCGCAACCCAGAAGAACAATTCTCATTTCAGCCTCTGACAGATCAGCTGTGGCTCTTCTGATGCTTTAGACTGCTTAATATTTACATTATTTAGCGAGCCCATGGCACTTTCACAACAACAGGAGGACTGGATCACTACATGGCTGGATCCAGACTATGAGATGCACAGTGCAGTCCCGTTAAAGATAGTTCATAATAACAAAAAAAGGAATCTGATGATTTAGAATGCAGAGGATAAAGACAAAAGACTCCACATATCTTAGGTTTACACACCTCAGTTCTCAAGGATCCCAAGGCATCACTCCAGTAGGATTTGTGACACCCTTTGCAGTGGGAAGCATGTCCTCACCACTGAGCTTAGGACAGGGATCTATGAGGTACAATGACTGCTTTTCAACACCAACACCATGCCCACGGAAGTATGTGTTCCTCCTTGGTGCTGCCAAGAAGGACGAAGTTCAGTATCCTTTCCAAGGTGTAAGATAGTGGAAGTCAAGGGTATCCAAGACCTACTGCCGATGGATTGACAGATATGGCAATTGACCTGCATTGAATCATTTCAGTTGCTCAGAGTCAGTGACAGTGAGGAAAGAAACAGCTTTTATGCTATGGAAGAACATTAATGGACCAAAAAGCAGCAACTGAACTTAGGACAAAGGCAAGAGGCAACTCAGAAAAATGCTTTGAGTATACAAAAATCAAAAATAAGTTTAGACAGTTTAGAAGCTTTTTCAAATGGTTTAATGGTTAAAATACAAAACTCTTTGCCCTAATGAGCTGATCAGCAGTGTGACTACCTCTGTTAAAAATGTGACGTTTTGAACCAAAAATCAGAATTATAAAATTAAATTTCTTTGTCCTAATTTTTTTCCTGAAAGAAAAAAAAAAGAAAAAAAATTTTTTTTTTTTTTGGGGGGGGGAGGTCTTGGTTTTTACTTAGGAAGTTTTCATTAATAATAATAATAAAAAAATCAGTTAAGGATTCCTGTCTCACTGCATGTGAAAGTCCCAATCAGGCAAGTAAGTGCATTCTGCTCCTGGCTACGCTACACCTGTTCAGAGAGCAAAGACCTTTAACCTTCCATGGATTCTACACATACTTAAGCAGTTACTACTGATGGGAGCAGATGCCTTAATGAAGTGGTTACAATATTAATTACTACATGTTAAAGTAAGTAGCAACATAATAGCTATTTTTCCCTATAGCTATGAGAAAAATAATGGCCAAGGTGCAAGTTACGCAAGTTTGAAGGCACCTGTTCCCAGGTACCTGGTACATTCAAATCATATTTTAAGTGTCTCCTTCAGAGGAGTTCCACCCAAGAAGCCTAATGTCAACTTAAGGATCAAATGTTGTTTCCCAACCCACCTTGTTATGGAACTGTAACAACTTATCTTCAGACTCCTTACCTTCCTGCCTCACGTTTCAGCATCCAGAACAGCAAGGATTTATGCACGTCTCCCTTTATGCACATCTCTCTTTTTTTTTTTTTTTTTTTGCTGATGAGTGTTATCTGATGGCTTTCTGCCAATTCAGTCTTGGGCTGCTTTTGACCTACCTGGCTCAGAGAGATTTATTTTGGACATCTGGAATACAACTAGCTTGTAAGACTCGTTACTAATGGGATTTTGTGCAATCTCCCTTTCTAATTACCGTGGGCTGGGTCCCTGGCAGATGTAAAAGTCATGTAAACATCACCTTCAGAAGGAGAATATTCAGGCCCTGGATTATACAAACAAGCTGCAAAGGAAACTAAGTATGCTGTTAGCTAGTGACCAACCTGAACTAGGAAACAAGACCTTTCAGATATTTTAGATGTATGTGATGACTGCCCTATTCATTCCCATCCTTTATTTAAAGGGGATCTAAGAGGATCGATTCAAGTATACCTTAACTCTTCCTAATTGATCCCCACGCCCAGGAAGTACCTCTCTGCACAAAAATCATCCAGGTCTTCGCACAGCCATGATCACTGCACCATTCTTCTGCCATAGTTCACCTGCTTTGAATGTCCTTTGCTCTGTTTGGACAGGAGAAACACAGCATCAACAATAATATCGGCCACTCTTGTTTATAACGAGTAATGCTTTAAGGACCAACACAAATCACTGCAGAGAATTCCAAATTCAAATACAGTTCTATCAGAAAAAAATCTATATGCATAGCAGTATATTACTGCTTTATTGTGTCTTTTTTTCATCCACAAATAACAGTTTGGGTTGTTTTTCCTTTACCAGAACTACTGGATATCAAGAACACCCAACTACACGTTATAACCAGGAAAGACTAAGAAAACTGCTTCCAACAAAGGCTCTTCTTAAAAAAGTCCAATTATTGAAGAATGTGGGCTGAAATATCCATAATCTTACCTGATCCCAAAGTTTTTAGCTCTATCTCCTCTAAAAACTCCAACGTAGCCTTTTCTGGCTTGGACAAAAATAAGTCAGTGTTAGCAAGGACAATCCCTGTCACAGCTGCACCAATGGCTCCAAGGCCAACAGACCACATGCCCATGGTGAAGATCCCAAAGTCAGGCAGGAAGGACATTTCTGGAAAGAGAAAGAAGAAAGCCAGTCTAACACTAGATATCAATAATGCCAGAGAAGGAGGAACTGGACTGAAACAACAACTAAAAGCTCACATGGATATTTTTGGTTTGACTGGAGATGATCTGTATATTTATTAATGTACTGAACTGGGTTTTAAAAAACCTAGATTACATTCCAGTTCTGTGCCTGACCCACATCAAAACTAGATATTAACAAGATATTCTTGCATTTTATTGAAGTGTTCAGATGCAATGAGGAGAAAGATGATTGAAGTGAATATGTGTAATAAAGGGCCTCTAACAAGATGACCTCTATGTTAGTCAGTAACTTAAATTATTTGTGTAAAACATTTAATCTACAGATGCTTTTTTTTTTAAATGTTAATCTATATTAACAAGTGACCTTTACAAATATTCTATAGAAGATTTGGAAAAAACTAAATCTAAACCTGCTATATCTGGTTCAACATAATTGGCAACCTTTCACAGTCCTTACAGTTCCCCACTAGAACCAAAGCAGGCACCAAGCCAAAATAAAAACTCATGCCTGCAGACAGAAATATGTAGCCTTGCAATCGTTTTATTACACACAGTGATCCAACATTACAAACATGCCTGGGACAGCATCATCCTTCTATAGGATAGCTAATTTCCACTCTTGCTAAAGCAGAAAGGATGTAAGGAGCAAACAAACTCACACCCATCAGTTAGAACTGATAACGCTGCAATGGGAACCATTACATATGCATGCAAACGTCTGAGCACAAACACTGCCTGTGGTTACCGGTGACTCTAATTAGGTGGCAACTTTATTTAACCACTTTCCACCCACCAATTCCCCACAGCCCAATCTTGACCCTTGCATATGTTTCACAAGCCTGGAAAGGGCTGACAGCCACCTTCCAGTGAGGCACTATCAATTAATGAGGATGCTGGAAATCACACTTAGCCCAGTCTCATGGACAAAATTCAAGATCCAGTTCTGAGCAACAACTGGTACAAAAGTCACTGGAGGTTTGGCAGTATGAAAAGTCACTGTACACTTACATCACAAGATTTGCTGTGATCCAGCTGCACCACTACACAATATGGAGAATCAATTTTTTTTCACAGCCATCTGCAAAACCCTATTTCCTGATAGAATATTTTGGTAAATATGACCATCAGTATATACGTTTGTATGGGAGAGGTTCTCATTCCAATAAATATAAGAAAATATTATTCTTTTGAGCTGGGATTGGCAATAAACCAGGCATACACATTGTCTTTATCCCCACAGCTAGCTGTTGCCAGGATTCAGACAGTAAGAATTAGGAGTAGCTCCTCACCTTTGTGCCCAGAATTTTCTGTAAGAAAACCACTTTCTATCCTTAAAACTAGCTCCAGAATACTACTGACAAACAAATACAACTAACTGTCTGTTTACAGAAATAGCTAGAAAACGTCTGGGGAAAAAAAAAAGATCACATTGTTCTTTCAATGTTCTTTGGTTCCGCAGAAGACAATATCATGGTATCTAGAAATATTAGTAATCCATGAGCCCCAGCAGGGAACAAGGCCAGTTTACACAAATATAACGTAGATAAGAGAACAGATTCTACACTATTTCACCACTTAGTTCTACTCAAGGGGAAACTTCCTTGACCATATCTGCTTTATTTGCATAGTTTTGTCAAACATGAAGTCATGCTGTAACGAAGATTTTTTGATATCTGCCTCTGACACCTACCAGAGACCATCCAGACACCAGCCTTTGGAATGACCAACATGTAACTCCAAATATGTGTAATGCAGAAATATCCTTGTGTTAAGACTCAAAATCTCTGTGGCATATCCAAAAGGCTATAGCCCTGCTCCCTCCCAGACTCTGATTACTCAACTATTCTTTGGACTTCAATCTTGTCGGGTCAAGAACTGTTTTCTTCTTAACTCTTAGTTACAGGGAAGGGGGGTAAGATGTGGGGTAAAATGTAAGTATTAATCCCTTGTGCACATCATTTGTCTAGAAAAATGTTGCCAAATTTGTGGCACCTGATTAATGAGTAGTTTTCACAAAGCTTTTTATTTTTATTAGCATTATTATTCTTAATGTCAGCATTATTAGCATCACTAAAAGCCAGCTTCCACTCCATAGTTGTTTACAGAGGAGATCATTAATCTTAGTCAACACATCTCTTTAGTTTACTTGGACTCTCTGGTCTCTATACATGACAAAAACCCCCTATTCAGATACATGAAATTTTTTGCTATTTATATAAATAAAGGAAGATGCAGCTCTACAGGGTGAGACCAAAATTCCTCCTCTGCTAAGCAAACACCCTAATGAGCCAC
>NW_020955569.1:1088814-1092493 GCF_003031625.1 Empidonax traillii
AGGAGCATCAGCCACCAGCAGCAACCCCGAATGTGTGTGCAGGCAGGAGAGAAGACAAACTGCACTGCCACGGGTGGCAAGAGGGCAGGACTAGGCAGGAGTCCAGCTCTGGAGCCTTTGCCTTGAGGCCAGGCCCGGGCTCTCCACTTTGAGCAATCCCTGCCCCAGTCACCCTGCAGCACTTACGAAAGAGCAGCTGTCCAATCCAGGGCAAGACTGTTTTAAAGGTATCATAGTCATTCAACTGAACACATGGTTACCTTTTTTTTTTTTTTTTTTAACTGAACACAGTTACCCATCTTATGGGGTGGGTAGGTACAGGGAACGGGAATTACAGAAAGCTTTCTGAAGCTGGGAACACAGCACAAAGCTTTAAGATCTGCATGCTGAACCATGCTCTTCTGTAGAACTGTGCATTTTTACAAGTAATACTTTCTTTATGTTTTAGACTATTCCACCTCTAACCCCTTCACACATGTGCACTATATTCCAAAACAATATAAACACCTCTGGAAACAACTGAAAAGCCATCACATTGTGCAATATTAGGAAAAAAAAATTCAGTATAGGTTGCTGTACTAGTGAATTAACCCAGCATTTCTATGGTTGGTTTCCTGCTTCAGTGGCAACATCCCTTTGCTGAAAAAAAAAATCATTTTCTCTGGAATCATCAGATCTGCAAGCTCGCAACTCTGCTAGAACTTCCAGAAAAGAACAAGCACTTTTCTTAGAGACTAGAGGACAAAGAAAAAAGGAAAAACATCTTTTTTTGTGTATTTTTGTGGTGAGCACAAAAGATCTCCAAAATAACAGTGAGTTACTTTATGGTCTGTCAGTACTCAGCTAACCAGAATTTAAACAAGCTTAGTCTTAATCCTGTTTCAAGTGCCAATTGATGGTCTTCAGTTTTGTCAAGACCAGTTAAAACACGGCTTTCTAGCTGTCTCATATCCCTCCCACCCACAATCAGAGAAAAAATTGTAATTCATAGGATAGCTATCCTTAAACATTTATTTTAGCAGTGTAAACAGGACCCATAAAACTTAGGGTAGCAAACAGACTTGATTACATACTTTTCTGCAAAGAAAACTGAACAAAAGTAGAAACACTCAGTGGGCACTCTCTAAAGTTGGATTACACTAGCAAATACTCTCTAGCCTAAAATGACTTGGACCATTGCTTGTCTTTTCCTTCTCTCCCACTCCTAACTTCCCCAAGACATTCTATATCAAGCCTAAAAATGTTTCAGAGCTTTGTCAGAACTTGCGTATCCCAAACAAGCTGAGCTGATTTTTTATGAGACATGACCCCCCATAAATGAGTCATGATTGCAAATATCTTTGTAAGCTAACTCCTATAAAAAAACCTTACAATTCACAATAACCTGGTAACACGCTCAGCAAGATTTCATAAGCTTTTAAATACCATTAAGGATTACAAAATGCAGCCTCCTGACAGACCTTCAAACTTAGCCTTGCTTTAAGTGGGGATCTGACTGGAGAAGCTTAGGAGGTCGCTTCCAACCAAAACTGTCCTTTAAATGCCAGAATCAACGCATAGAGAATCCTCCTAACATTTCTGATGGTATGAATGCAAGTAATTTTCATGAAACGAGGCTTTTTTTTCCTTTTCTTTTTGCCATTGTAAAGGCCTAAAAGCAATACCTTGTGTCGAGAATAATAGTCATCTTTTTAGGTTTCTTCCCAGTCTGCACGTGGTTTGTTACTGAATTCCATACAACACTGCTCTTGGCTCTAGGTGAAGAGAAAGTTGCTGTGTCAAGCAAGCAAAACCATACTTCTTCCTTTGAAATGAAGTTAGTTGCTAGACCAAATTATCTCCCCCGTTCTCAGACTGTTTTAAAGAAACTCAACATCTCAACAAACCGTTTCTTTTGAGCAAGGGAGAGCAAAGAGCTCTGGCACACCACTGTGGAAATCTTCCAACTCTCCTGGTGTATGCAGAGGGAACAGCAGCTAGATACTGGGTAGGGGAAAATTCAAATCTCTGATCAAATCAGCAAATGGAGATACCATGGAGATGGGAGACAGTACCTGGAGCACAGAACTGCAAAAAGTACTTTACCTGAAGATAATACAGGCTAAACTCACTGCTTGGTCTGATGGTGATCCAGAGCAGGAAAGCTGCACTCTGTGTCAGTCTGCAGAGGTGAGGGAGGAAGGGGAATACTAACAGACCCACTTATAATGCAAATCAGCATTCACTGAAAACACAGCAGATGCTAGGCAGCAAGTTGTCCCTCCTGCTCCAACTTAGCAGATTCAGGAATTCCAACTGCTACAGATTCAAGCTTAAATTAGGAATTATTGTCCCATCTTTTCAGATTCTTAGGCCTTGCTTGTATTTTAACTTTCACGTTCCTCGCACTACATAACAGCAAAATTATTTGTTTTTAAAAGCAAAAATGCAAGAAAATGGACACACGTTTCAACTCCACTCCATAGGACAGGGGGGTTCTGTGCATAAATGAGACAGTAACACATTGCTATACATCCAGCAGAAAACAATTTCCCCCACAACCTCGTTTCCCCTGTCCATTTCCTGCTGTGAACCAGGTCTGATGGGGAACACTGTCCCTGTGGTTCTAGAGGAAAAGGTGGGGAGGGCTCTAAACTGGTCCTTCGTGCAGCCCGAAGGTTCAGCGGATTTCTTGAGCCATGTGATCGCACCCAAGACCCAACCAACGCATCAGGAATGACATGGGAGAAGACGCAGCCTCTTCGTCCTTCAGCGATCTTACCGTGCCTACTTTTACACGCGGGTTAAGTTACCCGAGCAAGCAGGGCTCTCTCAACACGTCAAACCACAAGGGCAGGCATAAGCAGGATTTCAGAGCTCGACACCTCGGGGAGGGGGGAGAGCCGCAGAGCTCCCGATGGCGAGAGCCGCGGGCCAAGGGGGGACCCAGCCCGGCCCGACCCTCTCCGCTCAGCAGCGGCAATCGCTGCCGGCTCCTCCCGCGGGCGCGGAGCGCACGGACCGCACACGGGCGGGGACAGCAGGACGGGGCAGCCGCCGCCAGGGACAGCCCGTGGGGGGACAGCCCGACCCCGCGGCCGTCCCGGTGCCCTCCCGGCCCCGCTCCCATCCCCGCGGCCCCGCACTCACAGCGGCCCCGCACTCACAGCACCGCCGCTCCGGCCCCGCGCCCGCCGGCGCCGCCCCCGGAGCGCTCCGCGCAGGCACCGCGCCCGGCCCCGCTCCGCGCCCTTCGGCCCCGCGGCTCCGGGCCCGCGGGATTATCCCCGCCGTCAGCGGATAAAAGCCTCCTGTTCCTTCCCGGAACCCATTGTCCCCTTCGCTGGGTTTTTTCTCTGCTTCTGGCTAAGCAAATAAAGGAACGAAAAACATTATGGGATGCAGTGCTTAAATATGCAAGGAGAAAAAAAAAAAAAAAAAAGCCCTAATGACTCGAGTCCAAGAATGCAGTGAGCTTATCATTCAAGTAATCTGAATAATGGGGCACTTGAAACGTTTACATATATATTGCATTCAAGAATCTACTTGTTCAGATAAGCCAGCCAATAACGTGTCACAACATCCTTGAACAAACATGCTCTTTAGATGCTTGTGGTCATTAGGCACCGCTCCAGCCAGAAATTTGGGGGACTCGTCTTCAATACCTGGGGACGCTTTCTGGAGGTCGTCTCTTAACTTG
>NW_020955569.1:1092900-1098264 GCF_003031625.1 Empidonax traillii
AAAAAAAAAAAAAAAACAAAAACCAAAAAGAAACAAGAAAAATAGCAATGACAGAACAGTCTGGTCAGTAACGCAACAGCAGCTCAGGAGAATGAATGTAACCCCTCTGATTCCAACAATTCCAACAACTAACCAGAGCCAATGTTTTTCATCATGACCCAAACTTACCTGGACCAAATGTCCTTTTCTTATCTCTCTCTTAACTGGGAGTCACCAGCCACTCTGGTTAGACCCGCTCAGTTTATCCCTTCTTTGCAGTTTCTGTTTATCTTTAGTGCAGAGCTTGTTCTTATGAGGAATCTCACCACAAAACAAGTTCCCTGCTAATTAGAAGCAACAGCAGTGTTGCCATTCTGATCTAGCACAGATCAAACTGGAGGCAACAAGCCACGTGTGCTTGGATGCGCCAGAAATCACCTGGGAGCCAGCCCAGGCACCCCAGCAGTTCACTTTGAGCACAGGACCATCCTCCACGACCACACTGCCCTGCTCCTACAACAGGGGCACAGCAGCCTCGTGTTGCCAGAAAGCCACATGGAACAGGGGTTCTGCAAGACAGAGCCCTGTTGCAACATGCTGGGTTGTACATGTTAGAATGGCATGGCATCAGGCAGTTGCAGGGAGAAGGCTTTAGGTCTTTTGGCCCCAAATTGTGGTAGGTACGCTTTTATCTATACACTTTTTAAGTCAAATGGATTATAAAAAGCACTAAGGTCACTCAGTATTAGCAGCAATTAAAAATAACCTAAGCAAACTCCACGGCAGAAACAGCATTACCAGACTACTTGAAAGAGCAAAGGAATTTGGAAAGATTGAGAATTTAGGGCTGCCATTTTTCCTTAGAAAGATATGAAACACTACCTCTTCTTTTTCTCCTTAATCAGTTGGGAAGATACTCTGTCAATACAAAACACATGCTCAAGTGGCCTTCTTATGTTTTTTTAAATGCAATCAGGATTAGAATATATGTATCTTTGCATGGTGACACAGCAATTTTTGGAAAAACACTACGACCAAAAAAAAAAGGTTAATAAATTTTGTCAGCCATCATCATGTAATTAAAATCCTAATTTCTGCAGGCTGTCAACATTCCTTTCTTCTGAATTTTATAATGGCTGTGGATCCAGCTGTCAACATTTGTCAATAGAACAGCAGCTCCATTATATTTGTTGCCATGGTAAGCACACAAACCAAACTTTTTTCTTAATAATACTTCTGCACATTACACCTCTAGCAAACCTGGCAGCTGGCCTTCACAACTCCCAGGTAGCCAGTATTGCTGAGGGGGAGGGGGAGGAACCACCTATCACAAAATAGATAACCTTTTGATTTATTCTTTGCTCTGGGTAGGAGTCCATCACAAGGCACCAGGAAATAACAATAAGCAGTTAATCACAGAAGTGACTCTGACTCCATTTGTCCCCATTGTAAAAAGGTTCTGAAAAAAGCAGGAAAATCTGAGCTCACACATCCGGATTCCATCCAAGAATATCTTCCTCCTTTACAAAGCAGTGAAATCCTTTGAATGCATGCACACATCTAGTAGACACAGAACTCAAATATGGGGTCATAAAAATACTGGAATCTAACCTTTTCCACCTACACCTCCAGAAAGGCTACTGTGTTGCATTAAGTGGAGTTGCAACAACAATTACTTTATTTTTATACAACTATCTTTCCCTTCATTGCATCAGAAAGGTGATGAAATTTTGGCAGGAAAGTTGCATGGGAATTTGACTTCTTTGGTTTTCTGTTTTTCCCTCTTGATAAAATCATATTATGATTGATCTAATTTAGTTTTTCCATATACCTATTCAGATGTTATTCACACATTTTTCCTGTTAAAAAAAAGACAATAATAAATTCTCTAACAAACACACATGGAAGAACATTTCACAGAGCAACAGACACCAGCATTTAACCTTCAAGTTCTCAGGTTTTGAACAGCATTTTTAAAAAGCACAGAGCCCTTCTCTTCCTGCCTTCATAATTTGGTTTTATAACACTTAAACTGAATAAAGACTATCAGTCTGTAAAGTGCTTGTACATTATTTAATTAAATTTCCCTGGCATGCCTGTGCATAAGTCACCCAGAATGTACTGTATCAGTACCTGTGCTAAAACATGATCTAGCATTACAAAACTTTCAATTCATGTACAGAATGACAAAGCTGTGTGTTATTTCAGAAGTTATTTCTTTTTCTTGTTGGATCATGCTTCTATAGATCAGCTTTAGACCAAGGCATTGTTAGATAAACGTCTCATATTAAACAAACTGCCTTTTCTATCAGGAACCAGGACATCTCAAAAGCAACAAGGAAAGACAGTGGTGGACTAAGACAGGATCTAGGTCCTGTGTCTGTAGAAGGATTTCCAGGCTAATTTAAGACTTTTGATACCAAGCTGATAAGATTGGCTGTAGATATAAAAAAATACAGCTTGAACTTCTCACCTGTATGCTAATAAAGGCAAATCCACACAGATACAGACCGACATAGGTCTCCACTAGGCCAGGGAAAAGCCATCTCTTGTTTGGAGTTGTACAGGGATGTGCTCATGTGGTGGTGTTCTCAACGTCATTCTGATTCTTAGGAAATAAAAGTACCAGTCTGTTTACAGCCATCCTGGACACAGGAACTGAGATTTATTTTAAGTAAGATTAGGGTGAAGTAGTCACCACTACAGGTCTTTTGAAATAAGTTTCACCCACATGGACAGTTCCTACTGGAAAACCAAGAGACTGGTGTAACACCCTCCATCTGGACAAGAACATGAAGAAAGAATCAGTAAGGTTTTTTTAGTGGGTATACAGATTCTTGTAACAAATCTCTTTTGCAATAGCAAATGCAAACAATGAATCACTGAATAGCCTACCATTTACAAGACAAAAGATAACCAAAGCCTTTGGAAAGAGCAGATGAGGTCATCAGTCCTCTGACTGTCCTTCAGTCTTTAATATCTTTATGTCAAGGAAGTGTAAGCAAAATAGAATCTCTGAGGTCTGTAGTTTGTCTTTTTCTCATTTACTGCAGTGCTACCTATAATGTTATTCTGATTTTTTAGGATTCTGCATTGTACACTAGGACATTGAGGCCTAGTAAAAACCAGTTATTTTTAATGACTGTTCAAGCCACTAGAATAGTAATCAAGCTTCCGGCTCTATAAGCAAAACCAAGCTCCCAAATATCCTAAAATACCCACAAGGATAGCACTCAAAAGGCAGTACCTGCACTTTTGCAAAATCAGGACATCAGAGAAAAACAGTCAATCTGCAGTGGTCTGGGTTAATTGTCTGCAACTATTAGTTTCCATTAAAATCCTGCCACTCAACATGTTTCTAGGCTATTTCTCTTTCAAGCTGTTGGAGTAAAACTGACATGTTTAATTCCTTACTACAGACTTCAATAGTAGTCATGCATCTTACAATCTATAGAAGTCATATCTTCTCCAGTAGAAGATGAGCTGCTCTTAATATTTAAAATTTGAGAGAAAAATTCCACAACCTCTTTTGCTAAAAGAATATTCATGTTATAAAACCAAAACAACCCTGGTTTTAGAAGTGTTGATCCAATCTGGGTCATTTTGACAAAACTTGGCTAGGAATCAAATACAGATGCCAGCAAGCCGCAGTTCCAACTCCTACTGGTAAGGTTGTAATGAGTAGTTAGGCGCAGTAAACTTCTAATCTAGCAGACCTACAGCCACACTCTAACCACAGCCTTAGAGTTAAGCTCTTAATCCTTTTATTACACTGAACTATTTGTGTGTGCAACTTTCTTCTGCTAGAGCAAAATACAACTGTGTTACTATCACACAATGTCAACACCATGTATCTGTAGTTTGTGTTAGCATTCATTCTTGGTCATTAAAAAACATCAAGCTAGGAAGGGCCTATAGTACAAACTACCTATTTCATATTTTCAATGTAAGGTTTCCATTTAATTCTTTGTGAACTTTCTTTTTAAGAGACTGTGCTCATCTCTGGAAATATGGAATGTGTTCATGTTGACATCAACAATTTTTACATAACCTTCATCACAACACCTTGAAAGAAAAACGACGTAACAAAGCACCCAATCCACAATGACAGAATATCTGAATGACTCTAAATAATGACTTAAACTCACGATGTTGAGCATCACAGAGAAATGCAACAGAAAGATATTTTACTTACTTAGCAAGGAACATTTCAAGTCCACACCAACCCTTCTGCAAGTCCTGTTTCCTGAAGCATATAGGTTTATGTGCCTTATTGGGCAGGTGAAAGACTTCCAGCAGAAAACATAATGAAATCATCACCAGTTTTTCTTCCTGCAACTAAGTTATACTCCATCACCCATCACATATACTTTATACACCAGTCGCCAACACAGAACTCAAAGTTCACAAAGATATTGTTTAGATTTTGCCTGAGTGTATCGTTCATTAGATAAAGCTTGTCAAAGGAAGTAATTTGAGGAAAGTTTTCATTTGTCCAAGTAAAAAAACCAACAAAAAAACCCCTTAAAACCAAAAAATGAATATTGCCTTCTGTTAGTAACGTGTTTAAATGCACTTACTTTCAAGCATTCTTCCCCACACCCATTCTGTTCACATCCACTATCATTTTCTCCTACTGCATAAACTGTCAAAACCAAACTTAAGTGTAGCACATACTTTAAATGATTGTGCAGGGGCTGAAACCCAAGAAATTTGAGGTTACACCATTGTGCTAAATTAAAAACCACCATAACTGTATTGCATTTTGTATCCTGTTCTTAATTTAACTAAGTTTCTATTTGGGTGATCAGCAGTTGACAGTGGAACAGAATGTGTGGTACGAAACAGTGTGCTGATTATGTTGAAAACTTTCAAGGTCACCATTTGCTCTGCTGCCCTATCACAACAGCATTTTTAAAACAGGGATTTTTCCTGTTATCTTGCAGATTACGCTTGAAACTCAGACTTCTGTGAGAGAAAGGAGGTTGCTTAGGTAAAGGGGAGTGGTAAGGCTAATTTGATTTCAAGCCACAACTCTTCAGGAAATGATCCATCATTCCCATTCCTGTGGTTTTACTATTTTGATCCAAGAACATTCACAGAAAACCATGTTAGCACCCTGAGATCATTTGGCAAATGCTTTTCTGCCTATGCCAGCTATTGTTCCATTAACAGACAACCATCAGAGGCCCTGGATAGCTGAAATTGAAAAAAACTCTGGAAAAGAGCTGAGTTAGTGAAATCCTTATTAATTTACAGCTTTTCATGTGTAGTAGGAGATAAGATTAGAGACCTAAAATGTTTATGGGATATGAATGAAAGTCACTTCACCTGGGAGATGACAGGTGAAAAAAAAGAGGACTAAAGGTCTGCCAAGCCAGATGA
>NW_020955569.1:1098388-1117756 GCF_003031625.1 Empidonax traillii
CCTGGATAGCTGAAATTGAAAAAAACTCTGGAAAAGAGCTGAGTTAGTGAAATCCTTATTAATTTACAGCTTTTCATGTGTAGTAGGAGATAAGATTAGAGACCTAAAATGTTTATGGGATATGAATGAAAGTCACTTCACCTGGGAGATGACAGGTGAAAAAAAAGAGGACTAAAGGTCTGCCAAGCCAGATGAGCAATGCCCTAAATGCAAAATAGGGAGGCCAGTGAAGCCCACTAGAATTCTGAGTTGTAGCCATTAGACTCAGCTGGAAAGCATTGGAGCTGTGCTTTTGTTGGATCAGGGGAAGCCCTAGGTAAGCATATTAGAGATGACTCAGAGGAGTGGCTCTGAATTGAAGCAATTTCTAAACGACAGAGATGTCAAAGACAACCGTATCATCAAACTTCGGATGAAACACAGAATAAACAGGAAAAACTTTGTTTCCACTTCAATTAAGACGGCATTAAGGCTTACTGTAATTAGTCCATTTTTTCTAATTTAACTATTGCTATTAAACTATTTAGCTTATTAAGAACCACAAAATATCATAGATGTAAATAACTGCCTAACAGTTGCAACACAGTTCATTAGGTATGTACAGTCAAGCTTTTCTCCCACAGGAAGCAGGGACCAGTAATCACCCTTCCATTAATTCAGGAGTCTCTTTCAAAAGAACAGTAGCAAACTATTCACATACTAAAATACGCTGAGAACTTCCCTTCCTAGGACAGCATCTCCTCTATATGCCTGTTGAGGAACTACTACACAAAAAAAGCCTAATATAGCTTTTTTCTGAAATGGTGATTTTGTCAAACATTAAGCAAAGCTGTATGGTATTTTCATGCTGGAACTAAAGAAAATAAGTCCAGTGCCTAGAATCAAAAAACACATGGCTATTATTATATCCTAATCACTATCTCCTTAATACCACTAGGCAAGTTATCTTTCAGTGAAAGTGGTAAGGCGAGTATGAGCATATGTTTGGTCTTATCTGATCATTTGCCTTAACCACCCTATGATTTTTTTTTTATGCTACACCCTATAATTATTTTCTGGTATTCTCTACCCGCATTTCTATTCCCAAATTTCGTAAAATATTAAATAATCACTTCATGTGACTGTATAAATAAGAGCATCTGACCAGAAAGAATGAGCCATGGGATACTTTTTGCTAACGTAAGTAAAGACATATTGTTTGAAGTTTTAATACAACTAAAAAAGCAAATATATTCTGTTTACAAAATGACCAGTTTTCTTAAAGAAGAGTTAAGTAGTTAACACTTCAAAACTCGCAGCTAATAAGAGCTTCTAAAGACCATCTCCATATCAGTCAGAAAATTCATGACCATAAACAGGGCTTCATAATCACAAAAGTGAGTAAAAACAAAGCTCCTAAACAAGACAAGAACAAGCTGAGTGGATGAAGAAGGGAAATGAACACCAACCAAAGCAAAAGACTTCATTTAAAAAATGGCCTTTAATATAAATCTGAATACAAAAATAAGAAAAACACCCTACAGTCATCGCAAACAAATCCTCAAAGTTTTCTCTCATCAGTTGCCCGACAATTTGGCAAGTGCTTGTCTTCTCTGTTCTGCAGTCATATACTCAGAGGCTTCCAAAATATTCACTATAATTAAAGTCTGTTGAACTGTTTTTGCTTTTACCCATATTCTTCCATTCATTCCCAGCACCATCTCAAATGGGTATAATTGTGACAACTCCTGAATTATTTCACATTTGGGAGCCAAGAGTCTGTAAATAAAAACAAAACAAAGTCAGAGGAAGAAGTGCTTACATTTACAGACACCACATTGTTATCATCAGTAACACCAACTGCTGTTATGGCAGCTACTAAAGCAACACCAAAAGGTAAGATGATCAAGCTGGATATACATTCAAAACAGTAACATAGTATCAATATATTCACCTAAAAAAATACAAGAATTGTGAATTTAGCAGGATTTTTTCCTAATTAAGATTTGGACCTGACCAAATTTAAGTGAATTGATAGTGTTATAAGGATTTTATGATTTAATAAAGTCTAAAATTACTCTATTTGACAAAGTGACATTCCTAAAGTGTTGCTATTTTTAAATTTGATGCCCAAGAGGCATCTTTCAAAACAGGACTTCCTTTCTACTTCAGGAGACAATATTAACAGCAGTAAACAGACTTTGTTTTTATTAGCTGGTGGCATACTGCATATGTCTAGGATTAAATCAAGCTTGAACAGCTTCACAAAGAAAAAAAAAAAACATATCAGGATTTACCAGTTTACTTGTTATTGCTTTACTTGCATACAGACAAAATTGGAAAACAAACAGAATGGCTGCAAAAAGTCTTTGTATCAGTTCACACTGACTTCTGATGGGACATATAAACCAAACAAATAATTACAGGTGTGAACAGTGGCTCTCCATCTCCAGATTGCTTATTCAAAGAACAACACCAAACAAGAAAAACCCACCCAAAAGGCAACAAAAAGCTTGACTATCATTTATCCATATAATCTGGTACTTCTTGATAGTCACAAAAAAATCTTGTCTTTACATCAGCATGACAAACTCCAAACCCCTTGAATCAGCTGTCAGCCAAATATACATCCCCACAATACCGTTAAGCAGAAAAAGGACAGTAAGCATCTCCTTTTTTTAAACTCCAAGGTAGTCTGTACATACCTGAAACACTACACTGAATGTCTAATATTGGAAATTAAAGCTAGATAGGACACTACCTTTATTTTCCATACTGCCTTGGCAACCATGTGACTTTTTTAAACAGGTCATGCAACACCATATAGAAAAGCATCTAAATCCCTTAAAAGGAAAAATAAATGCTTCTTCTATGTCCATATTCATATTCAGCACAACTGGTATAAATGCACTACAAGAACTACACGCACTGATGACCAAATTGTCCACACTGCTCAAAGGGAACAACTGGCAAATCCTACCTACCATATTACATATTAGAGCAACTACTTGTATTTTTTAGTACTTACTTTCTTATTAGGCCTAAGGAAACTTTAAAGAGGAAGCCATCTTGTCCAATTATTCCCATTCCACTTGATTTTCCACTGCTGTCTATACAGACCATCTCTGGTTCCATGTCTTTATTTGCTACAAGGAACTGACCATAAATAAGATCTCCAACCTAAACAAAGCAGTGTCAAAAAGCAAAAGAGAAGGTCATACAGTAAATTTGTAAGAAATATTGATTATCAATAAAGATCCTCTAGTGAAGCAACAAAATAGATTCAAAACAGTGATGATGGAAAAATAAAATGGCATATTATGAATTTTAATCTTCTCTTCTTCTACTAAAGACAGTATCTTCCATGAACTTGTACCACTCCTTGAATTTCTAAGAGGACAGAATTTTAATTAAAAGAGTTAAATAACTCTGTTCTTTTCAAATGCAATATACGAATTGCTCTTTCTTTTGACTCTGATGATATTAAAAATACAAGCAACCTGCTCTTGTAATCATTTATCAGAACAAAAAAACTCACACCAAGCTATTTGTTTTTCTTTACATTTTTCTTCCATTCTGACATTCTGGTGATGATATTTCATCAGAGTGCAGAGTGGCATGTGCCACACAACTGTGTCATCAAAAAAATCAAAACAGACACAAACATTTCATACCAGCATCACAGGGCATAAAAGCTTGCTTTAAAACCTTAACTTCATAGTGCCCCTTTGGATGTACATTACTCACAAACTGCATCTGCAGTATTATGGGAAAATTAAAACTCGAGAGCGAGGAAGCCTACGACCTGACACAGACCAAACCACACCAGCGTTCTCAAGAAACATCTGAAATCCCGCAGCCTAATCGTGCAAAAACCTGCGAGGAGGGCCCAGGCGACATCGCTGCAAGCAGACCTGCACTCCCCTTTTACAGGCGGCTTACAAAAACGCTTCTAACTAAGAGAAGCTACCAAAACGCATAAGAAGCGCCACCAAAGGACACGGCTACAGCATCGCCGCCAGCTCACCAGCACACCCACCTGCACGTTGGGCCTGTTCCTCTTGGTGGCGCCCTCGAAGGCCAGGTAGGACAGGGAGGCGGGCTCGCTGCCGCCCACGTCCAGCTTGAACACGTCCCCCGCCTTGGCCGTCACGATCCCAATAACGTGGTCACCCTTCACCGGCACGTACTGCAACAGGGCAGGGGCACACACGGGTCAGGGGTTTCACACACACACAACCAACCAACCAACCAGACATCCCCCGGTCCCCCCGCGCCCTCACCCGCTTCTGCTGCGAGTCCACCCAGTAGGCGCCGGGGCCCGCCGGCCGGTGCCGCAGGAGCCCGCACTTGGTGACCAGCAGCCCGGCCCCGCTCCGCCGCAGCCCCGGCCCGCACAGCAGCCGCCCCGCGGGCGCCGCGCCCGTGCTCAGCCGCAGCCGCTCGCCCTCCGCGTCCTCGCCGTAGTGCGCGGGCAGCAGCAGCAGGTCCCCCGGCAGCACCACCTGCCCCACGCAGGCCTCGGCCGGCCGGCCGCGCTCCCCCGCCATGGCCGCGCCGCCGCGGGGCTGCCTGGGCCGGGCGGCTGCGCTCTGTGTGCGCGGGGCGCCAGCGACACCGCCCGGCCGGCACCACTCACCGCCCTCGGTCCCGGAACGGGGAAAGCCGGCTCCCTGCTTCCCACGGAGCTCCATCACTGCCGCCTGTCCCAGGACTAGGGGAGCCGGCTCCCTGCTTCCCACGGAGCTCCATCACTGCCGCCTGTCCCAGGACTAGGGGAGCCGGCTCCCTGCTTCCCATGGAGCTCCATCGCTGCCGCGCAGCCTTTCCTTCAGGGAAGCAGTCCTCCTGCAGCCTTCCATTTGTGCCTAGGAATCGCTAGGAACTTGAGCGCCGTTAAGCTTGGGAATTGATACCCGCCCTGAATTAATTTTTCCAGCTGCTGTTGTTTGCAGCGTTTCTTAATACCTAATTAGAAGTTTGCCAGTAAAGCAAACAGCTGGTCAAATTTGAGGTGAATGGCGGCCAAGGAGAAAACACCACTCTGCCTTAAAGCTGGAAGCTCAAATTCCATAATAAGACGTTTATTGAAAAACGCACACTGTATTCGGCTACCAAGTTCTTCTTCCGTGTTAGCTCAGGTTCCTTTTGCTAAAATCCTAAGAATATTTTCTTCCCTGAACTGCTTTCTAGTCTTTATCTACGTGCCCGCATGCACTTAGACACAGATGTGTATAATCCCCTAAATTAACGGAGAAGGACCAGCGCCTTGCCAGTTGATTGCAGACAGGGCTGGGGTGAAGATGTTGTCAGACAATCCTTTCTGTTGCGAGTGGAAACTGGTCACGGAGAGAGAGCGTCAAGCGCATCCTTCGAGCTAGGTTTTTCCCTGGGAGACATCCTCCAGGGCCCAGTGGAGGCGCTGCTGCCGGGGCTCGCAGTGCTGTTGCGGGGCAACCCCGCGCGTCCGGGGCGGTGCCGGAGCGGCTGGGAGGCGGCAGCGGCAGCCCTTGGGCCAAGCCGGGCAGTAGGAGCGAGTCGGGCTGGGGCTGCTGTACCGGGGCTCCGGTAGCTGCTGTCAGGGGGCAGCAGGAGTAGGGCTACCTTCCGAGGGAAGGCGAGCAGCTACAGTGGGTCATCAGAAGCAAAAGGGTGTCGATACCGAGTAAGGCGCCAGGTCCTCCCAGGAAATCCGCACAGGAGGCACAGAGATAAGCAGCGGACCCGCCTCTCCCGTAGTGTAGGGGAAGGGTGGAGGCCCCGCCGGTGTTTAAATAGAGCCCGGGGGCGGAGGGCGTGGGTGTCGGTGCAGGTGAAAAGGGGCGGGATAATCCAGGTTTGTCTGTGCTTGCTGGTTCTCGCTGCTCAATCTGGAGTCGCCGCCTCCGGAGCCGCTGTGCAGGCAGAGGGTGGGGGGGAATTCACGCCTTTGTTACCGCGCCCCGGGCGCTGCCAAAAGCTCGGGCTCTCTGCCCCGCCCGGGCCAGGGCTGTGCCAGGGGGTTTGAGCACCCCTGGCAGAAAAAGAAACGTCGCGTTTGCTGAAACAGGACGAGTAAAACCTCGTGTGTACTCACAGATTGGTGCCTTTTGTGACTGTATAGAATGGTTGCTTCAGGTCCTGGTCTTGCATATGTACCTTAAAGGCAGCTATGTTAGTTCAAACTAAAATCTGCCCGTAGTCATTCACAGTACTTCACTGTTCTTAGAAGCTTTGTATACAGATATTCAATATCCTCTTATGCTTTTGAGGTGTTCTTGCTATCATGTAGACCTCGAGTTGCTAACGTGTTTTTAAGTAGTTTGTGAAATATACTTGTCTAAACAATAAGGGGAGGAGGAGTTGAGCATTCTTTTCTGCAGTGACTGGTGTAACTAACTTCTCACCGGAGCTTATGAAGAACTAAACCAATACTAAATTTAAGTAACTTTCTTGTATGAATTGTAAGGTTTATAAAAAGTAATGTCACATTCAGAGTTAACTGTCTGAGGCAACATTTTTTTTTAACCCCCTAATTTAATTCTGTTATTGATGGTTAATATCTGCCTGTTTCTTGTTAGTAGGTTTGGATGGAGTCTCAGTATCTAAAGCAATGCCTGGGAGATTGCTTGAAAAAGGGACTGGCAGAGGTTGTGGAGCATCGGCCAGCAGATCCAATAGAGTATCTTGCACACTGGATTTACAGTTACAGAAGAAACTTAGATGAAGAAAAAAAGGTGGATTCAACTTAGGCAAAAAAAAAAAAAAAATCATTACAATATAATTGATGTAATATATCTCTCTTTTTAAAAATTGCTTCTATGTTACCTCTGAAATAGAGAATGTTGGAGAGGGCTGAACTGGAACAAGAACGGCAGGCAGCACTAGCAGAGCTTGAAATATTAAGAAAAAGGGAGGAAGAAGCAATGATCCAGCAGAAACTTGAAGAACAACGTCAGGTTAATAATACTTAATAGTACATAGTTCTAAATAGTATATGGTGCTATGGCATCTTGTAGTTCTTCCTATACTTCCAATCTATAATGATTTTGATAAAGGTGGCATAAAACAAGTATTTTAATCTCACTTTTCTGAATAACTAAAATTATTAGTCATCACATGGGTAGGAAAGCTTACTATGCAGTAAAATGTTATTAAAAATGAAGGCACTTAAGGTGAAAAGAAACCAGGCTTACATAAGAAGTAGCTGAACATAAGTAGGCTATCCTCTGTAGTTAATTATGAGCAAGAGCTGGTACATATAAAGCTAAAAGACATTATAAAAGTGCTAAGAGGCCTAAGAGTAATAACTAATCATTATTTCAAGCTGCTTCAGTGTAACATCAGTAATACAAAAAAAAGTAATGAGAATGTACATGCAATTAGAGAGTACTGAAAGTGGTTGGAAATCAGTTAATGAAGATTGCTTATTTAAGCAGTATGTTTAGCCTGATGCAGTGAGGTGCCTTTTTCTTTCCTTAGCTACCTGAGCTTTCCGTTGGCATAAAGTAATTAAAATCCTATGCTGTCTGGACTTACAAGGAATAAATATAATATCTCTGCTTGTAGCTATTCTTTGTAAATGAGTCACGTGAACTTGATAACACACGTATGAACCTCAGTGGTGTTGTAGTGGTGTTGACATGATCTTGTTATAAGTTACTTGTTTTCTTGAATTTTGAAGACAGCAAAAATACCTGCAGGACAAAGAAACATAGCAAGAGATTTTTATTACAGTGTGGTTACCCATTTCCAGCACTGGGTGCAACTCTGGATCATACAAAGAGCACTCACATTGTTTGAAAACCGCGCTTTTTGTACCCTTAGATATCAGTTGTTGAATATTCATTCATTGTCCGTTTGTTGCCTTAAAAGGTAATTTCCCTGCTTTGGAGGTGGGTGTTACCTTTTGGCTGGTTGTAACTTATCTCCTCTGGGCTCGTACAGGGGGGTCTTGCATCATCCCGACATTGCAAGGCATGGAGGGCCTCTCTTTGTATCCACATGGCACAGAGGAATACATTTTTATTTATAATTTGTTCCCTGTTCCCGGCCGCAAAAGATTCCCTGGTGTTAGGTCCAGACAGGACCCTTCACCTTACAGACTCCACAGTACGCCTATAAGTTAGTAAATATACAGAAATAGTTCTTTTTGTTAGTACCTTTTGTTTATTTTAATTTGCTTGGAATAAAACCGGTGCCTTTACTTATCACAATCTGACTGGATATTTTTACATGGCTGACATTCACAATGTTAAAAGTATAATTTTGAATTTGTGCTGCTCACATTAAGCCCAGTTCTAGGGTAAGATGCATTCATTCTATTTTGCTTGCATTTTTTAAATTTGGGATTTGCTAATTTGCAGGCCAAAAGTTAGCTACTGAAGGATTTCATGAGTGATTTAAAATAGTAAATAGAAATAAGAATACAAGATTGTGTCTAGAGGTATTTCACAGAGAATTAAATAAATTATTTCATATATACTATGGAAGAAATATTTTAAAATACTCACTTTAGATGCATTTTTTTAAACTAACAACTTTGTCTGTAGTCAAATACGCAGGCAAATTTTGATTTTATGTACTGAAAAGGAACATGAAAACTAGTTACAATAATATGACCGTATTTGTTATAACTGCTCACAAAATGCAAGAGCAAACAGTATTCGCTAGTGCCTTGAATATAAATACTTAGATCATGAAGTTTCTGAAGTTTTGATGCAATAGGACTTATGCTTACAAATAATAAACACTTTCTATTAGATGTCTCCAATTGGAAATACTAAAGGTTGCTGATGGACATGATTAATGTAATGACATTGCTTACCAGTCTCTTCTATAGATCTGATACTATACTGATTCATCTATCTGTGCTAGATACTATACAAACTACTAAAGAGCTTAATCCAAAGTGTAGGAGATAACTAACATAGACTGATAAAGAGCATGTGGAATGAGACAGTATCCAAAATGTGTACACTAACTTTAGTGAACTCCTTCTCCTTCCTCTTGGTAGGAAAGCCTTGTTCTCCATGAGAGCTTCTGAAACTCTTGAGCCAGACTTTCTGAAAGGACTTTCTTACTAACATTGCAGTTAGGTTTTATGCTTCCTTTTTTTTTTATTTGTAATTTCAGTTATAAAATGCATTGTAAGCAATGTGGTGGAAATATGTATGTGGCTTTTTTTTCTTTCTAATTTATCCTTTCTTAAACTGACTGCAGGCTGAGTTGGAGAAAGAACGTGAGAAGCTGGAACTGCAGAGTAAAGAAGAAAACATGCAGTTGCAGCAGGAAGATCAAAAGGTTTAAGCCAAAGCTTAGTTGGTAGTTTGAAAATACCATGAATCAGCCATCTTTTCTGAATGCAGGCATCAGTTATGAAAACACATGGCAGAAGCCCATGAGTTTTGAATTAACATATAATTTAGAAAAAAATGTAAATGGAGGGAAAATGTCTTATATCTTGTTTTTACAGTCTGGATTTTTTATCTGAACTTTGGTCTGTTCTATTTTGTTTAATTAGTGTATATTCAGAGCAGAGCATAAATTTATTCCAAAATTTAATATAGGGCCGTTTAAGCTGATGCTTCCACATTCCTTCATGGCATTTATGAGAAAGTTATAACAACATAAGCATTTTTAACTTAAGTATTGAGATAGTAATGTTTTACAGAGTGTATGTGTAAAGTCCATTTGTTGTACCTGGAAAAGGAACCGTGGTTTGGAACTGTGATGTCTCTTGATTCTGAGATCTTCCTGGTGCATGGGAAACTAAAC
Source organism: Empidonax traillii (assembly GCF_003031625.1). Lineage (NCBI taxonomy): Eukaryota > Metazoa > Chordata > Aves > Passeriformes > Tyrannidae > Empidonax > Empidonax traillii. Next base: position 1,108,124 of record NW_020955569.1, read on the forward strand.
TATACGAACAGAACAGTGTGTAAACAGACGTCTGAGTTCTTTTAATACAGTCTTTTAATGCTACTTCAGTAAAACATAGACTGATAATTGACATGTTTATCTTAATAAAGCTTTTAAATGTGAATATCTCTTAAATTTTTGTGGAGCACATAGTATTTTAGAAATACGTAAGTTTTTAGAGCACTCTGTTAAAATACTGACAGAACATAATTGTAGAAAGATGAGAGCATGAAAGTGACACAAAAATGAATATCTAGAAATTTGAACTAGAATCACTGTTATTAAAACAGTCTAAATAATTTTAAGCATACAAAGACCATATTCACATACTAAAAAATTTTACAGTACTTACCTAAAGTGTTCTTCTTATATTGATACATAATGTCTTTTTAACATAAAATATTCTCTGTAGATTTCATGTCATGGAGCATTTTTAACTGAAAACTGGCTTTCATTACCATAGGAAGATGAAAAGACAGTATCTGAACTTACAGACAGACCTGGAACACCTGATTTGACCAAAGCTGAGGAGGAGCCAGATCCGAGTGGACAGCCTGAGGTAAGTGTTTAGAAGGAGATTACAAACTAATGATTCTCACAGATTTGCTTTTCTGTGCTGATCTGTCAAAGGTTTAAACTGTTACTGTTTCTCTCCCGTGGCTTTAAGGGATGGTATTTTGGCCACAACCTCCAAACTGCCCATAGCCTGTTCTCTAGTACAAGTTAAGCAATTCTAAGTTTTTAATTCCTTTTATACTTGACAGTCCAAGGAAATAAGAGAACATGAATCAGCCTTCATTTAAAGCAAGGCAAGGAAGTGCTTTTAACAGATGATGCCAACTCCTGCAAAATCATTTAGCTTTGAGTATTCAGTGGTCATGAAGACACTGATACCTGTCCAACATTTTCCAGTTAGAGTATTCCAAATGTGATAACTTGAGTTTGATATACTGATTTTAGTACATGATTAGCAGAAAGCTTTTTCCTTTATTGACTTTAATAGTTTGCTCACTTTATTTCTGGTCTCAGTAGCGTAATTCTAGCTCAAAATTTATAGTGATATTAATGTGCTTTATGCTAAATCTACTTTATAGCAGCCTGTTTTATGAATGTTCTGTAAATATATTGTTAACATACTTATGACTGTTCCTATGGTCAGGCTTTCGCAGGTGCTTTATCCTCTAGGGTAAATCAGATGAATTCTCAATACCTCATATAGCCTCAATTTTTCTAATTTTCTGATAATTGCATATGAAAAATTATTCTTGAGGCTTCATGCATATTTTATGTGTTCTCAAATAAGCAAATTGCAAAACCAGAAGTGAAAATAAGTAGTAAACATACCTGCTGCTTTTTACATGTGCCATCTTCCAAGTTTTTATGCATAAAGTTGTTTAAAATTAGATTACATTGGCCTTTGGTAATGTTGAGGTTTTACAGTTATATGTTTGAATTAACCTAAAAATTAAGAACAGTCAATAAAATAAAATATATAGACCTTTACTTTTGGAACAGTTCTGCCCTTAGAATCACAATGCTTCATCCAGGTTGACTGGATTTTATAATAAGTCTGGTGATACCATTCATTGTATTCCACTGAAGGAAAGAATACATTATTATACTGATGAGTACCAATGTGTCTGTCATGTGCAGTTTTTTCCTGTTTTTCTTTTTACAAAGTGCAGTAAATTCTGCTAAGTGATAAAAATTTTTTGTTATTTTTTAGAGTACAACAGATCTCCCAGCAGAAGCAGAAGAAAGTTCCGAACTGACCTGAAAGCAGTAAATATATTTTCTCCTCATTACTTGCTTATCCTGAAATGTAGTATCTCGATTTACCTATTTTATAAGTAGAAGTGATTTACATACCTGTTGTTTCAGTGTTTTTGTTTTTGGCGTGTTTGTATAAAGTCTGTTAATTCTGGGATTGATTCTTCCTTTCTGTTCTTAAACCATTGTAGGTAGCATGTCTGACTTGGATGAAGAAAACTGCAACTGAAATGACAGCAGCAAATAAATTTTCTGTGTATTGCACATTGATACTTGAATTGTAACCATAATAAATACAGACAAAATGAATGTGTTAGTATTATTTGAGGGTAGATGCTACAGTATTATAATTTGAATCAATATTAAAAGAAATATTTTTGAAAAAAGATTTTTCAAGAATTTAAATGGTTTTTGATAGAAAAAGGGAATGCTTCACAAAGTGGAAGATGAAGAGATAGTTCTACACATCAAACTAGATGTAAAAATCCAATCAGAAGATTTTTCCAATGTGTTTGGAAAAGATCAGTTTATCTGTGACTCAGATGACAGATATACTAGATGATCTTGTCTCTTAGAAATCATTAGGTGATTTTTATAGATCTGGGTGTTTGCTCTAGGCTTTATAATAACCTTTTCTGGGTATTGTGTGATCCTAGGTGAGCTGCAAGAGTCTGCATATCAGTTTTGGTTAGTCAAGTTTTTAAATCTTTTTGCATTTGTCTTGAATTTCTAAATCAACAACTGAAACCTATGTTGTCTTTACTAAATACAATTATTATTTCTCAAAGCTTCACTACTAAAAAAATTAACAACAATATTTAGCTTGTTCCATAGTTATCTATAAAAATAAGTTTTATAATCCTTAAAGATGCATTAATTTTTATAAGAACAGATGTCTGTGATCACTGATATTTTGGTAAAGGTTGTCAAGAATGTTGTGTCTGTTCATTATAAATGAAAAAGACATCAGCATTAAGAAATCCTTCAATAAAATGTGCCTTTATGTCTCAGTGTCTTCTAATACAAGTTATTTGGGCAATTAACATTGTCATTGCCAATATTGTATAATCAAAATATCTTTCATTACAAATTCAGTCTGTAGTTAATGCATTCGCAGCATTCTTCAGTTCTGGGATGAAATAGATTTTTGTGATAATTTCACTTTAATTCTTTTATATTATTGCTGGCTGTAAGGGTTTTGCGATCTATGACAAACTTAAAAATATATACTACACAGGCAAAGGTCAATTGCATGATTATTTTTTTGCTCTGCATAACTTTTGTTCATGTAGGTCATACTAAGCATAAGACTCAGTTTCTAAAAATGTAAGCACTAATAACTTTTAGTATAGTAGTATATTACTTTTCCCCTGAAAATAAAATACACATTCTTTAAAATTTCTTGTGCCCTTTCTTATTACTCCATTGCTTTTTGAGTGCTTTTAACTAGCATGTCTTACATGAATAACCTTAAAATCAAAAGAGAAAAATGTCACTCTGCCAGGATAAATATTTAGAAAAGTTTGTGTAACCTTTGAAGTAATGAAAAATGGAACTACTTTTGTGACTAGGTGGTCAGACTTTCTATCTCCATTTAATCTGCATTCGTATAGGTTTGCAACTTCTATGACAGTCAAGAACCTTTTTGGTGGCATGAATATGCCCTTATGGTTGACATTGCAGTAAACTGATTTTGTCACAGTTTATGTTTATACTATTTTAACTACTATTAATAAATCTAATTTTAAGGACATGCTTTAAGATACTGCAGTTCTAGTTACACTTGTTAACACTGTAGGCACAGCAGCTTCCTGTGCCAATTTCAAAGGGATGGAGTAATTGGATAAGTAGATGGAGGTTCTCTTATGAGCCAGTATGTGTAACTGCATCTTCCACTTTAGAGTAAAATTTTTAAAAATTGGTAAGTACCTCATGTCCATTTACATTTTATGTCCGATCATGTTGACTACAAAGATTTCAACCTTCATACAGCCTTCAAATTCAAGACAGTGTTTTAAAACATGCTAGGAAATAATTTTAATAATGTGTCCTTCATTTTTTTTGATCTTTTCATAGTATTTGTATCTTTGTTTGATTTTTGTTATATGTGTCCACTAGAGTGCATCCTAAATAAGCACACTGGAGGCTCTGTCAATTACAGACCATGAAAACTGCAACTAATGTTTGGCATTTTGTTTATTTTTAACTGACTCTTCCTTTGTAATCCTGCAGTACATATTTCCCATTTTTCTTTTGAAATAGGAATTGAATTTTTGGATGGAAACTCTATCAGAAAATGGCTTAGTAAGGGTCAAAATAAAATGGTAGATTCCAATTTACCTGTTACTTTGCTGTTATGTACAGAAGATATTGTTCAAATGTTATTTGTAGGAATTCCCATTTCTTCAAGATTTTATGTGCAGAGACATAGTGCATTATTCACCTTCTGCAGCTTTATAGGAATTTCTTTATGGGACAAAAGCGTAAACAGTTCTTGGCTCAGTGCTTTCTTGAGGTGCAAACCAGCCTGTAGGTAACTTGGAAACGAAGTTCATGACAAAGATGGCTTCTGCTTGGGTGTCTAAACCTGAAGGGAAAACTAAGGCAGCTTAAAATAATTTTTGCCTGCTCTTTCTGATCTTTCACCTTCTTTGGAGTACAGCAAGCTAGAGCCTGGAACAGGAAGAGAACAGGGGAGAAGATAACTATTCTAGTTACTTCATATGATGTGATTTCAGAAGTGTTAATAGAGTTTAACCTCTGCGTAAAATCTGAAGTTAGACATTGAATAAAAAGAAGGCAATTACCTAATGTAACTTCTTCTATAGCTTCCTTTGAATACATTTTTGTGGAATGAAGAAGATGGTATTCAGAGGTACATGATAGAAACTGTCATGGAAAATAAGGTGCTAAATACTGAATAAGATTTATGAAACTGTCATTTTTCCTTTCTTCAGAATAAGAGCAGTCTTATTCAAGCTGCTATCAGACCATGTACAGATCCCTCACAGAATGTGCAGATAGTAATGTGCCCATTCACAGCTGTTCCCATTCCAACAATACTGAAGCATAAGGATGAAAACAGATATGAAGCCCAGAATAGGACAAAATAATTCAGATTAACTATCAGTCTGCTCTCCTCTACAAGGATGGTAACTCAACTCTGCAATGTAAGAAAGGAGAAATATGTGTTACAGCTAGCACATATTAATGTTATCTTTTAACAGAACAGGCTTTATTAGGTTTGCAGTCCCCTTGCTTATGATGGATGGTTTTCACAGTCTAAAGGAAATAACTTATCTTTTTGTAAGCAAAAGCCTTATACAGTAATTTGCTAATGGGAATGGGAGCCAGATGAATTGATCTGGATTAAATGTAAAATTAAGTTCCTCTGAACTTTGCTAGTACAGTTTACTCACATTTGAAGTCCACTATTAACAGCTGTACTTCTGTGAAGTTTTTCCTGTACTTAGGTTAGAAAAGAACAGTGTTGTCTATTGACTACAGCTAGAAAAGAGAGTCTAAACCTGTTGTTTGCTAATAAGGACTGAGGTAAATATCTTAACAGTACATTTGTTTGCTCTTTTGGTTTTGTATTTGTGGTGGGGTTTTTGGTGGTTTTGGTTTTCTTTGGTATTTTTTGCTTTGTTTTGGGGGGTTTCTGTTTGTTTGTTTTTTGGGGAGTTTTGAAAACTTTTGTTTGTTTTCTGGCACTAGCATTATAATCCTTCATGCAGTCATTGTGCTTTATACTTGTGTATTTGTTATAACTATTACAATGGGAAAAGTTATGCTCTTATAAATACTTACATAAACGTATATATAGGCCAACATTTATTGGTCTAATAGAGAAGGGGATAAAGGCCAGGTAGAGGACAGTGCCATTTAACTGAGCTGTCACAGTGTAGCAAACTTTTTAAGAAGTTAAGCAGAAGACTCACTGCCAGAATTTGAGAGTTCTCAGATGTGTATATGTAACTTAAATGCTGTGGATCTTCCCTGTTAACCTGCACTTCATAGAATCATTCTAATTAATCAAAATCAGTGTTTAACTTAGATCAGATATCAGATTTTTTGTAAGCTTTGCTATTTTGTATTTGAAATAAATTAGAAGGTGCTACATCATGAAAAATTAGGTTCATTAGGGCCTGTGTGAAGATCCTGAGTGTTTCCATTTTATCTTTAGTTGCAGGTCATCCAGAATCAACGGCCAGAAATTGAAATGATTTTATTATTGATACCAGGCATGTTTGTATTATCACCTGAAAGTAAAACCAAGGCATACAGTCAAGTAATATACTAAACAGAGAAGTTGCTATTTGCTTCTTGATTAATCTTACTTATCTGTCACAAAGGCTGTATTGATGTCTCTGTACTGATAAGAAATATATACCCACTAAATATCCAAATTTTCCCCATTAGTTAGCATCTGGTGTAACTTAAAATTTCAGTGTGTTTTAAATGATGATGTGAAGCTTGGGCTTGATTTAGAAAAAGAAATTGATATTTAGGCATATCATGCCACAGTTATCTGGATAATCTTAGCCTCTCAAAGGAGTATTTAGAAGGTTTAGGAATCTTTTAATGAACTCTCCAAGAAGCTTCTGCTACTTTCTGCATGTAGTCATTCATGAATTTTAACAGAAGTTACTGTCATAAAAGTTTTGGGGCTTTTTTCCCCACAATCTTGGGAAAAGTGAAAAATGTGACTTCAGTTTGATGCAAGAGCCCATTGGTGTTTGAGTTCAGCAAACTGTTTTTTGGACAAAAGAAATTATTTTATTTAGTGGCTCCTCTATAATTTAGACATTGTCTAGAAGATTCCAGATAAAGAAATTGGTTTTTCCTATGGGAGGAGGATGAAGTATGTTTGAACTTGATTAGTATTTTGATTAGACTGTTTTTTGTAATGAACTGAATCATATTTTCAGCTCTATTATAAAGCTAATTGTTGTTTTGTTTAAAAAAAAATAAAATTGAGGCAAACTATTTTTGGTGTACTGAGGAACTAGTCTTCTAAGGACTTCAGTCTTTTCATTGAAGTTGCTGAAAAAGCTGTGGTTGAAATTACTGGAGGATTGAACTCTGAACTAACATGAACATGAGTTCTAACTTGAGAAGCCATCTCCTAGTTCTTAAATTTTTAATATACTTAATAGTAAAACATGAGGTAATTGATTGACTCAAACTGCATACAGGGAAGATACTGCAGAAATAGAAAGAGACGAATTATTGTGGGGAGGATTGGAGAGAGAAAACATTCATATAATATATCATTCCAATTCCAGCAAAGGGGCACTGCAGCTCCCTTTTGCTCAGTTTCAAGTCACATTCCTGGGAGTGTGTTGGGCTTCTCCAATCATCCTGCTCAATTTCTACTCCACCTCTTGGATGTACTTTCTTCCAGAAATGACTGGCTGCATGTGGACACACCTGTATTTGGTTCATTATTATCTTAAGCAATTGCGGTTTTGCCACTGATGTGTTTAGCAGATAAGTTTAAAAAATGCTATTTATTTAGCCGATAATTGTAATCCTGGAAACAGGATCTGTTGTTTGTTTCATTGTAGGCCTAGCTGCACTGAAAAGTTACCCTTAGGCACCGACAGCTGAAAATTTCTAGGGCTGGGACTGCAGTGAAGTTCTGAGACAGCTGTTCTTCAACACTTTTTCAGTGGGCACGTGTATCTAAGTGGATCCTGTAGTAAACATGCAGCACTGTTTTTTTCTCATTTGGACTTGGGTTAAGTTTTATTGTATTTACTTGTATTTGAAACCTATGGAGTCAGGTTTGAACTGTACAAGAACTATCACTGATCATGTACTAGAATGCTATATGGAGACACTAAATATTCTCTTATCTCAGAAGATCATGTTTTTATAGACACTGATCTCTTAATATCTTTATGATAAATGTTTTTTGCCACTGCTCAGGTGTAGGCAACTGTTAACTCACACATTTTTCCGCTTACCCTTATGTGACTTTTCTAGCTTTTTTTTAAACTATCACTTGGAAACTCAGCATACTTATGATATGTAAATCTGTCTTTGTCCAGGCTTTGCTGGGCACAAAAAATCAGGAGAATACAGCCAGACCTATATATTTCTATGTATTTGTCCTGTCTCTTGACATAGAGTACTATAAGGGTGGTTTTTTTTTTTCTTTTGGTGCAGTTTCTTCAAATGTCTTTCCAGCAACTATGACTCTTTCACTATTCTATGACTGCAAGAAAGTTTCCAGTTGTATGTATGGTAAGCTTATGTAGCAACATGCCAATATTCTTCACACTTCTTTAAATCAAAGAACCATTTCACCTTTAGAAAAAGATCGATTGACTCTGAATTTTGCTCTGTTTGGTAGGATAAGTAAATTCCTAGTGTTAAGTAAGATAAATTTTTATTGCTTACAATATTTCAATGTTATACACACTGTAAAAATGAGACCTGCAGCTTTGGATAGACTCAGATATTTGTAAAATTAAAATTTAGAAATAAATTTCATATTCTGTTTTTCTGTCTGCGGAAGAATTGTTTTGGTGACTCAGGAGATCAGCTCTGTGCTTACTGAATGTGCTGGCAGGAATGGTAAAACAATCATGCCAACCATGTGGGAATATCTGTATGGGTCTTAAAAATAATTACACATTGAAATAACCTTGACCTTGCTTCTTAAGACTTACAGAATCCTCCTGGCATGTTTTATGGTACTGCAGAGGTAGAGAGTTAACAAAATAGAATTGATTACCCAAAACCTGTAAATACCTTGTTCTCTGACTGTTTCTGTTGGGATGCTAAGCCATTGGTAGCATTTGGGAAGAATTTAACAATAAACTGCAGTATAAGCTTTCCATTACTTTTCTCATTAACCAGGATTTCTGAAGACATAGGAAAGAGGTTGTCTTGGAGGAGCTAGTGTATGCTAGGTGCCAATTTCAATACTAATTTTCAAAAGCAGAAAATGGGATCTTTCACTTCACTGTCCAGACCTTCTAATATGTGTGAGTCAAATGCTTTTTCTTCGAGTTGATAGGAATAGTTCGTAGGTTTTGGTTATGGCAGGTCTGCTCTGTTCTCTGTTTTCTGGCTGACTTCTTATCAAACTGTTGAGAGGCCAAAGGCAACACTGGTGTTTAATTACAAGCGACACGGATTGTGGACATAAGAAAGAAGCAGTAGCAGGAAGCCTGTAAGCTGTCAGCCTCAGAAACAGGAAGGAATCTTCTGCCTAGAAAAAGAATTTATGATTGATATGAATGTAGGAAACTAAGGTGCTCCTTAAATTGATTTGTAGGAAAATCTGGAAGAGGGGAAAAAAGAAAAAGAACCAAAAATGGGTGAGAAAATATTGAAGTAGAAGAAGAAAAAGATATACTTTAAGAGCAGCTCTTGCACATGTTTAGCTGTGTGCTACCTGTGGGTGGCCAATATACCTATGTAGGGCAGGGTTTAAGATGGTAAAGAGAATTGTTAATAGTTCTGGCCTTCTCTTTGCCTGCCAAGTAGAGCGAGCTGCAGACTTCAGTTTCCTCTGAAAGGACTAAAACTGGTTTTGCTTCTTTGACATGATCTGGTGTTGCTAGATCTTTTTCTAGAGTACTGTGATTTCTGCATAACTTGAAAGCTCTGCATTGCAAAAATGAAAAAAAAATATTGATCCTAAATTGTTGATCTTAAACATTAAGAACAAAATTTTGAAATTTATTGTCAGAATTCACTGCTACTAGGTTATATTCAGGAAGATTGGTTTGTTTTGGGTTTTTTTTGTTGATTTTGTTTGTTTGGTTTGGTTTTTGTTGGTTTTGTTTGATTTTGTTTTGGGGGTTTGATTTTGTTTGTTTTGGTTCCCCGTGCTTGTTTTTGCGT
>NW_020955569.1:1118308-1119899 GCF_003031625.1 Empidonax traillii
TTTTGTTAATTTGAATCACTTTTGCATGTTTCAGTGGAACAGGTAAGGTGTGACATTCTTGGTCCTGACATTTCTCATTGCCAAAAGTGTTCTTCTTGCTAAGGGTTGAAGCAAGATCATTACACCTCACAAGTGCTGAGCTTTTTAGTTTGTTTCAGGGCAAAGGACTTGGGGGAAAAAAGAGAAGAGTATCGTAATGAAACTGTGAGATGGCAACTATGTCTATAAGCCTGAAGATCTTTTGGTGAGATACATTTTCTACTCTGTATTTCATCTATGAATGGGAGTCAAAAAATGGTGGTGTGTTCTGGTTGCTGTATGAATTTTTGTATAGTGCCATTTTTTATACTTGTGTTGGTTGATGCTACATACCCTTCATCCATTATCTAGTGTCCCCCATTTAGACAGATATCTAAGAACATTTTTGGCTGTGTTTTACGTCAAACTTGCTTATCTGAGACTGCTAAGTGATTAGCTGCAGTGAAATCTTTCAGACATAGAGGAAAGATAACAATGTTTGCTCTTTGCTAATATATTTGCCCAGTGAACTATGTGGAATTGCTACCTGAGTGTCAATTCCTTGTCTAAGTCAACTGTAGTAACAAGGTCAGGTTGGAGGATTTCTGAAAGATGTGGCCAATCAGATGGTTTAGTGTTTCCTGCAGACCTCAGAGCACCAGTAGTGCATTTGAGCTCTGTGGCAATGACAGTGGTAGAATTTCTGAAAAGCCTGTGAATAACCTATGGATAGGAATCATGACTAAAATGGTTGCTGGATGCATGTTGTATCTTTTCATCCAGGTAACCATACAAGCCTAGTTCTGGAGCTCACAACATTGTGCAGTCATTTTCAGTCATGGAAAATGCATGTAAAATTCTGCTATGTATTATTTAGTAGATTAGTACTGAGTATTTAAGTAGATGTGTTTGCCTGTATCAAACAGTTCAAGTATGTAAATATTTTCATTGCAAGCATGAAAGAGGTACATCTGCAAATATTGGTTATTGTTCCTGTAGACTGTGCACATAGGGGAGACTTACAAAGATTTTTTTAGTCCAGAAAAGTAATTACAATCCTATACCACATCAAAGAAAAGGATCTTCTGGCATTATATCTAGAAAAAGTCAGAAGTGTCTGAATTTAACCTAATGTTCCTTGTCAGGAAGCCAGAATTTACAAATTCCAGAACACTTCTTGCAGATAGGTTTTTGAAACCTGGCTTCATGTACTAGAGTCAATATTTGTTTCGAAGTCCAAAGACCACCTGTACTGTAAACATCTGTGAAACACTGCAGCAAAAGCTCTTGAGTAATAGCTGTTTAAATGCACCAGTCTGTTTCCTAAGGTACTGAGGAAATCCTAATGGTTTACATATACACACTAATTATGTCACAAGACACAGGAAGGCAGAAGATTGTACAGATCCCAAGCTGATGGAAGACAGCTGAAGTTCCGTAGCCAAATTGTTTTTGAGATAGAGATCTATGGCTGTAATGGGGTTTAGTCTGGGCAGGTGATCATACCTGTCACTAACAAGGAGTGCTAAGGAACTGTGGCTGTGTGTATCTGATGTGTGGTCAGACCCCATGT
>NW_020955569.1:1120139-1168825 GCF_003031625.1 Empidonax traillii
ATAGCTGTTTAAATGCACCAGTCTGTTTCCTAAGGTACTGAGGAAATCCTAATGGTTTACATATATACACTAATTATGTCACAAGACACGGGAAGGCAGAAGATTGTACAGATCCCAAGCTGATGGAAGACAGCTGAAGTTCCGTAGCCAAATTGTTTTTGAGATAGAGATCTATGGCTGTAATGGGGTTTAGTCTGGGCAGGTGATCATACCTGTCACTAACAAGGAGTGCTAAGGAACTGTGGCTGTGTGTATCTGATGTGTGGTCAGACCCCATGTGAGTGAAATTAGGTGTTGTGCTTTGTTACATATCAGATGACAGTCTTTCCCTAGCCAAACAACTGACCATAGCAACTGGAGGAAACATCCAATGAAAATACAGAGATAGCTTTTTGTAAGGTTAAAGGGAGACAGTTTCTAATTGAAGACTTTTCCATACCTGTCTGAGGCATAACTTTGATAATGAATGGGTTATTTCATTAAATTTACTATAATAGATTATAAGCAAAATCCTAAATATGTAGGTTGGACAGTGCTATATTTTCAAAATGAAAAACTTTTAGCTGTGTGAGGTGAATATGGAGCAGGGCTCTATTCTTTTTCTTCTATCCTCTCATCAATTATGAATAACACAGAATTTGTGATTCTCTTGTAATAGACCCTCACATAAGGGTGTAACACAACCAAATGGTTGTGCATTGCTCTGTAGAGCTTATAACTTAAAGAGGAATACTGCCAAAGACTAAGGGCAGAGCTAATTATATACCAATATGGTTTAATGCTGTTTAAATGAAGCAATAGAAACCATTTAGTGAAGGGAAAACTTTAAACTTTAACTAGTCTTGCTATTTTTTCACCATTTCTGGTACAACAGTGCATATTTATGAAGACTGATTAGGAAACAGACTTTTTAATTTTATTTTCAGTGTTGAGACATAAACAGCTATGACTTTTATTAAGTGAATAAACAGAAAATTTAATAAAATCGGAACTTAGCTCCCAGTGTAGCTTTAATTATTTCCTAAGAAGCAAATTAAAAGTTTCCATTCATATATAAAGCCCTGGCACATGCTACTTCATGACATGGCCATGAGCAACCTGTTCAAGTTGGTCCTGCTTTGAGCAGAGAGTTGGACTGGAGACTGTCCAGCCTCAAATGTTCTGTGATTCAGTGATGCATTAGAATAGAGAATTTGAGGTCAAACAGATACAAAGAAGACAAGCATATGGGAGAGAAGCAAAATTAATTATTTTCTTTGCTGTTAGTAATGGAAGAACCTGGAAAGATTTCTTAGGGAGTGGAAGAGATGGCAAATAGGAGATACAGCAGAGGATTTCTCTAACTCTGGAATAACTGGAGTGTGTTACGTAGAATACGGATCAATAAATTACTCTGGCTGGATTTGGTATTCATTCAAAAAGTCATAAAACCCCTGCAGAATGAAAGAGCTGAATTGTTTACGGCCACGTGCAGGGGTCCCATAGTCCTATCCTGAGAAGGTGAAAGGTGATACGAAAGAATAAATGCTGGTGATAAACCCCTGTCTCAGGGCACATACTACCTCCTTTCCTTCTACAGTCACCACTCTTTTTTTTTTTTTTTTCCTGCTGTACAGTATTTATTTTACCCTGAATGTTTATGAGCCAGTGAAATTCTACACCTGCACATCTGAGAGGCCTTGAACCACTCTCAGGTAATAATAGATAGCAGTGAGAGTTTTGGAGCAGGTGGGAAGCAGGTCTTGAGTTCCTGGTGTTCAAACGCTGTTGCTCTTATCATTCTTCATGCAAAGGAAATAAACACAACTTAACAAATCTTCCTTTTATTAACTTCAAAACCAAAACATCTCCCTCCCCCAAACCAAGATGTACACGCTAAGACAAGGCTTTTCACCAACAAACCAAAAAGCCCTCAAACACATTCCCATGAGGCTGGTGTAATTAGTGTGTATCTCCAATAGGAAAAAGAATGGACTGCAGTAACTCCTTGAAAACACATTATTTGTATTATACAAACTACAAATAGTAAACAGCTACTATGAAAAATGAAACTAATGTTATAGTTGTTTTTGTAAACACCTGCAAAATTGTTTTGTTTCCACAGGCATTACATAGGAGTAAATTCCTTTTGTGAAGTGAGAATAGAACACCAAAATAAGAAACTTAAACTGCTAGACTGTTGAACAGTTAACTTCGGTAAATAATGCCTTATCTGAAGATAAAGGTGAGAGAACAAAACAGAGTTGTTTAGGAAAACAAAACACAGTTGTTTAGGTATGAAATTGTGTGCATGAAGTATTTCTGTATATTGCTAAACTTAAGCATGTTTGGGTTCTTTAATGATAGTGCAATTGTAAGTTTGAGTTCCTGTGAAGTCTGTGCTCTCTACAGATCAAGTCACTGTTCTCAAGATTTAAAAGCTGTGATGAGAGAGACAAATTACACAGCTCAAGAAATGGTTTTCCCATGACTGATTCTAGTAATGTGGAATTTCATCAGAGTTCTTGATGCAATTTGCTCCTCACTCAAAAGAAGGTACCTAAGAGTTACCACAGTGGTGAAACAGTAGGAGTGGAGTATAAACCTGTACTGCTTCCAGGGAAAACATGATTCTTCTGTAGCTGAAGTGAGGTCACCAAGTCTTAAAGATACCTACTTTCTTCCTTCTTTCCCCTTCTGCTGTTACAGTGTTTTATCTCTAATCTATTGGCTCAAACCTATTTTTTTCGTTTCTACAGACATAATTCATCCACAAAGACTCCATATTCAGTGGTTTATCACCTAAATGGGACATCAGTAGTGACAGGTAGGGAGATGGAAAGGATTATGTAAAAAAAGGAAAAAAAAAAAAAAAACAAGAAGAAAAGGAAATCTGTTTTAACCAAATGGATTCAAGCAAGGGAATGAGGGAAACAGAAGCCAATAAGGGCAGAAAAAGAGGAAAGAAGTGAAATGATCTGATGAGAATGTCATGAGGTCTAGTGCCAAGACATCATCATCATGATCATGGCTAGGCTTTGTGAACGAAGATTTGAGAAGGGCTCTACCCACTCTTGCTGTAAGCGTGTTGATGGCTGAAAAGGCCAATGCGAGATAGACAAGTCCGGTTGCAGAAGGCACAGCAGAAAGACTCCCCAGGTGATATCGACGAGATGCGATTCTTTCTGCATTGTCTTTTCTCCTCGAGAGTGATCCTGCGTGTGTTCTCAAAAGCAGCAGCAGCGTTATAGATGGTGTGTCTCCAGGCCTCCCGATTGGAGGCCAGGGTAGACCAATGGTGGTGATCAATACGGCCAAGGCTGAGGGATTGTTTCAGGCAGTCCTTGTATCTCCTCTTCGGGGCTCCTCTCTTGCAGAAGCCAGTGGCGAGTTCTCCATATAGCATGATCTTAGGGAGGCGATGGTCCTGCATCCTGGAGACGTGCCCTGCCCAGCGCAGCTGAGTTCTCAGCAGCATGGCCTCAATGCTCGTGACTGCTGCCTGTTCAAGGACAGACGTGTTGGTCACATAGTCAGTCCAGTGGATGTTCAGGATTGCAGGGAGGCAACACTGATGGAAGTGTTCTAAGAGACGCAAGTGGTGCCGGTAAATGACCCATGATTCAGACCCATATAAAAGAGTAGACAGTACAATGGCTCTGTAAATGTTGATCTTTGTACTTTTCTTCAGGTGTTTGTTTCGCCACACTCTTTTATGGAGTTTACCAAAAGCTCTGTATGCCTTTGCTAACCTGTTGTCTATTTCTGCATCAATCTTACCATCCAAGGAGATGCTGCTTCCCAGGTAATGAAATTGCTGAACTGATTTAAGCTCTGTTTCACCAATGGTGATATGGGGATGGTGGAAGACAATTATGAGTCATATATGTCTAGACAATCAGCAGCAGCAATAGCCGTCATTGATAAATTTTTTGGTCAGTTTTATCTTATTCATTGCTTTCAAGGTTTTCTCAGGACTACAGTAAACCCATGCCTTCTGGCAGGTGTTAAATGTTTGTTATATGAACTAGAAGAGGGATTGTTTTGCAGAACTGCCATGAGTAAAAGTAGCAAAACCATGGGATGATGCCAAGTAAGGAGACTCAGTTAATAGAAATATTCACGTTGCTGTTCCAGTGGTTGCAACTGACATTATACTCAATATAGGGCAATACAGAAGGGCACTGTTGTTTTCACATCATTATTTTCCTGTCTTTAGCCTCATTTCAAAGCATGGGAATCATACTAATTTAGAAGATTTTACCATTAGGTGTCTTCTGAGTAAAGGTCATAGAATGTGGTCAAAAGATAACACAATGCAATGGACAATATATGAACCATAAAGAGATTTACAGAGAAACTTTCTTAGGATTCAGTCTACAAAGCTGTTGACTATGGTATGAAAGTTAATATAAAATTTGGAAGCCTTTTACACTGAGTGATGAGTCACTATCAATAAAATGGAATAGGGAAAAACGCTGATATGAATCATTCTTTTATCATCCTTTTTTTTTTCTTTTTCATAGGCAGAAGTGCTGTGCCAAAAAGACATGATGGTAGAGCACTATCTTACCTTTTTACAAATATTTAAAATGTCAAATTGTCTGGGAAGAGGAGCCAAATTAAACATTACCTAACCCTAGGGTGCTTTAGCGTTGGTCACAGATGTCCTAGAAGAGAACATGCTGAGGTGCTTCATGGCCATAAAGCAAATGTGTTACTCTTGATAGTAAAACCACAACTGGAAGAAGTTCAAACTGGAAGTTTTACACAAGTTAATGTAAAATGCAGCTGTGCAACATTTCTAGAATACTATTACCAGAGAGAATGTTTCAATGAAGGGATGATCACCAAAGGTCTTAAGGACCTTTAACTAGACAGAAGTGAGTCCAGAAAGAGGAACTATAAAAGCAAAATAAACAGTGGTCCTGCAAACTCATTCCTTGTATATGTCAAATTATTTGTGCTCTTCAACATTTTAGGAGCTTCTGGGGGGGGGGGGGTATTTTTATATGTAATAAGAGAGGCCTGCTTCTGCATTCTGCTTGAGTGTTACCTTCAAAACATGAATGCTGATTCCCAAGCTATAATTTTTTCCTTAAGTGACATTTAAAATCAAAAAAGAGCAAAACCAGAAGCAAGAGAGAATGGAACTCACAGACTGACAATATTTGATCTTGTCTGCCTTTACTAGATGATTGCTTGTAGAATTAGAAAGAAAACTCCTAACATGTACAAAATGGGGTTTTGTTAGAATTGTTTAGTCCATTTGCATTGTCTTCTGGTGCTTCCATAAGAAAAAAACCCCAAAACATTTGTATTTAAGAATGAATATTTATCACTTCAAGAGGTAATATAGTCTTTGAATGTTACCCATTAACTAGGGTTAATATAGTTAGTTATTCTTTTTCTGGGTGTGTTAATGCGTAATTTATTCAGACTGGGATAGTACCTTCATGCCAGTGAGATGATGACAGTTTACTCAAGGGAAAGCTGTCCCTCATAATGTGTATCTGATGTGTGAATTGTGCATTTTTTTAAGTGTAACCAGTGCTTATCATTCCATGAGACAAATTGTCTACAATGGAAAACCAAGGAAAAGTATGTGAAATGAACAATTTCATGTCAATGATAATTAGAGAGGGGCCAATGCTGCAGCAGATTACTGGTGAACATTCACAGGCACTGGTTATTGTTTTCAGGAATGTAGGTAGAAAGTGAAAATTCTAATGAATTCTTACATAACTATGTAGCAACGCAGAAATTTTAATCCAAGGGCTTGAAGTAAACTAAGTTGGTTTTTAAACTGAGTGATAAGGATTTCATTGCTGTCAAAATGGCAAAGGCTGTAGAACACATTCCAATCCAAGTACCAGGTACACTTTGAATGATTGAGAGTATGATTCATTGTGCGTTGAAGTAAAGAGACATTTTTATTTTGATAGACCTGTGCTTTGGTCTGAAATTGAGATTATAATGGTTCCTCTAAAGGAATTAAGGATAATTGCACTTATTTATAATGGTGCACTAGTGCTGGGCATTTTGTGGATATGCCCCATGGTTATGTTTACTTGTTTTTTATATAGTAACTTAAAGGCACAAATACCCACAAAATGCCATCTGTCTTCATACCTGGCATACCATCAGCATATTCCAGACACGAGCCATCTGACAAGTAATTTTCCGTAGCAGAACTGATCACTGAGTGCTCAGATGTGGCAGCTACTGTATTTCTAAGGGTGATGGAATATACTATGAGAATATGATATAAAAATATAATTAAAATGGATCTGGATTAATAAGAGACAGGAAAAGAAAAGCAAAGGCTGAAGGGAGAGGTCTGTGTAAATGAGAAGCAGCCGTCATGCTAGATCTTATCAGATGTTTCGTCTCTCAAATGTGCACGAAGAATGAATGAAAATGAAAAGTATTTAAGGAGAGAATTCTACTTTTCTAGAGATGAAAAAGTAAAAGGAAAATATAGTTACATGACACAGAGCAAACTTCTTCCAGTCTTTTGTTAGGAAAGACATGCATTTACAGAGTTTGTATCTATTCTGTTAAACCCCAACACACAGCTGAAAGCACAACATTGATCCCAGAATTAGGGGAGAGACAAACTGAAGAAGCAGCTGGCCTGAGCTGTCACTAGTACTCCTGCGTTACTTCATGCTCAGTTGAATTGCTAAGATAACCAATGTTGCACAGGTTGAATCCGGAACGTTTCCAAGAACTGAGTTAATTAGTGAAATATCCTAAAGTTAACTAACTCCCCTGCCAAGAAATGGGCTCTTCCATTTTCCTCACATGATTATCTAGGCACTTTCACTTTTCCATATATAGGAGCAGTTCAGGGACTGACAGATCAGGCTAGGTAGGGATACAGACTTCAGGCACATGCATTCTCCTTGCATGCATGCCCAGATGCGAGCACATGCTGCTTTCACACACTGAAAGGCAAGTTAGCGAGAGGTAACAAGTGAAGACAGCCATAGTCCTGCTGATAAAGAACCTTCTCCTTAAAGAGAAGGCACTAAAAGTAGAACTCTTCCACTACTATTTATAGTAATTCATCAAGAAAAGCATCACAACCATGAATGGACCAGTGGATGGTTTATGTGATTACACGCTGGATGATGAAGGGGCTTTCATGTTCACATCGGAGTCAGTGGGAGAAGGACATCCAGGTAAGAAACTGGCTCTGGCAAAAGTGTAAAAAGAATAATGTTTTCATTTAAGATGAATCTTTTAAAAGTCTGAAGAAGAATTCACCTGCTATTAATCTTATTATAGAAGTTACACGTAACAGGGTGCTTCTTACTTTATTTCTTCTGTATGGACTTTGTCCATACAGACTGCAGAACTGCTATAACTAGGGTGCTTCCAACAGTGTACGTGTTTTTGCAGGGTGTGTGTGTTAAACTGAGGAGGATACTGAGGCTTAGGGTTGCTGCTCCTTCCTTTTCATCTGAATTTTTTTCAGTGTTCCTGTGGAGACAGTACTGTATCTCTGACAGACTCAAGTTTCACATATGGATAAGAACACATAGCTTGCTTTTTGACTTCTCTATCTCTATGGGCCCTGTGAAACTGTCCTCCACATATGCAATGCTTTAAAACTGTCACCCCACAAAGGAATATCCCTAAGCAGCCTGTTTTAAAGCCTTTTTTTAGTGGTCCCAGCAGCTGTACGGGGCAAAATCACTGATTTCCAACCTCGCTGCCTCCCGCCCCTTTCCATCATCTGATGCAATATATGGAATTGCTTAAGCAAATAGTGGACAGTTATTTGCTAAACTTTATGTATGGTCAGCAGAGATTAGTTCAATTTTATTGAAAACAAATATTCATCCACCATAAACATGTACCTTATGTCAACAGCAACTGTTCCCTCAAGTGAGGGCAGGGGACAATAGGCTATTTGATGTCCTGAAAAGTGTATTTGTTTTAGAAGCCAATTTGGTGGCCTGTACTTTTTGCTATAATAAGGCTTTTTCAGGTCTGTGTTCATGTTATGTGAGTAACTCATAAATGGGTGGAGTGACATAGTAGACGATAGAAAGGTTGGCAATAAGAACTTTGTGTCTATAGTTCTGATACTCATATGATATAAACTTATTACTGCAGATCAAATCCATGGCTGATGCAATTGAGTACATCTCCATCAATGTGGAGGCAGCTACATCAGGTTAAACCAGTTGGGGTTCTTTCTGATGTAACACAGTCAGAAAATGACAGCCAGGTTTTGTCCTTGGGACATAGGTCCTATCTCAAATTTATATATAATTAAATCCAGCATCTGTAGTGCTGTGTAGTTTCATAGGAAAAATAACATTATACAGTATGCTAATTTTAAATGGATGATGGTATTTCCAAACATGACAGGTCACAATTTATGCTACTCTATTCATTATTTTTAATCCCCTCGGGGCAATAATAGGGAACTCTCAGATCAGAAAGAGTTCAACTGAGTCCCCAGGTTTAGCTTTGTCCCTTGATTTCTTTCCTTCACTGGTTCTCTTTTTATCTTGTTTCTTGCTTTAGAATTTGGCCTACTTTTCAGTTCTTCTTCACATTCTCTTCTTTATTTCCAGACACTCCACTGGCCCTCAGTAGCTTTCTTTTAAGCCTCATGAACATTATTTTTCTCCTGTCTAAAACATTGGGCAGGCCCTTGAGAAACACTGTTACCAGTTGTCTGATGTGGGTACAGCCTCTTACCTGGCACAGGTTGGTAGGTCTCTGGGTACTCTGAGAAGTGAAGAGGCCACCTGGGAGGTTCATTGTAGAGTGAGTAGAAAATGGAAATTTACTTGGATGTTTTCAAGACTGCGATGCTTGTACTTTCTTAAACAGCCTAGATCTCCGTGTAGGGTACTGAAAACCCAAACCCTATGGCAAAGGGAAGATACCGATTTTCCAGATCAAAGAAAGACAGGTTGGCAGTAAGTAACTCTAGATAGTCCAGCAAATTCTTGTTCCTGAACACAGCCCAGCAATGGATCTTAATTGTCCCAGCTGTAGCTCTTAAGTTTCTTAAAGCAGATTGATCTCCCTTGCATCCTGGCCAACTCCCCCTTTTCCTTCTCTGATTTTGCACAAGAGGTGTAGACATGCCACTAGGATTTTATCACCCAGGAACATCTTGGCTATTTCTTAAAATGAGGCCCAGTGCCTGAGGCTGTAGTTGGGCTTCTGACGTTATCTGTAACAATAGAATTTTATTATGAGTTTTGATTTCCTCTGTTTATACAAAATGGATAATTTGCGTGTTCTTGATTATTTCTCTTCCGTATCTGATAGTATAATTTTGCTAGAGGGCATTATGTGAAGTAAAGATCCTGAACCAGATCTTTGTCTGGTGGAAATTTGAATTGTTCTGATTATATTAGGTGAGGACTGAATGCTTTAATGGAGACCTCCTCCTTAATCCAAAAACAGGAGAAATTATGTGCTTATTTATTTTATACAAAGAACTGCCTTATACCTGTGCAACGCCTCCAGCTGGGTGTCACTGAGAAGCCCAAATTCCCTGGAAGCAAGTAATAGCTGCCAGCACTTGACATACAGGTATTACCTCTGCTCCCCAGAGACATTATAGAAGACTGTTTATCCCATCTTCTCAATCCAGATTCTTCAAAATCACTTGGGTGCAGCATTTGGGAATCCCTTTCAGATGTTTATTCATTTAGTCATTTAGTGGAGTAAATTCCAAATTCTCTGAAGACTTCTTCATTTCAGTAGAATAATAAAAGCACACAGACAGTAGCATGGGCAAGAGAAAGATTCTGTATTTAGTTAGCTGGGGTTTGTCACTGCTCCATTTTGCTTAGTCCAGTTGTGTCTGTGCTGCACAGTGGTTTGACAGTGCCTTGAAACTCATTCCGTGTTTCTCTGCCCCTCAATGTCTTACAGATGTGAAACCACTTAGGAATAATTCCTTCCCCTATTTGCTGTGACTTCAGATGGAATTTCCTGCAAACTAAATGTCATTCAGTTTTCCAGAAAGTATCAAGGAGTCTTTAAAAATATAAGAGCAAACATCTGCTAAAAGCACCCTCAGATTTTCAACCATATTAAAAGCATGTGTTTATCTCCTAGATATTCACAGGGGGGAAAAATCACAAAAGAAAAAAAAAAAAAAACAAACCAGAAAATGTAGATCTTTCCAACAAGTTGATGCTTGCATGTCTTATATCTAAGATTATATATACCTAATGATATACATAATACTTCAGTTAGCTGCACATTGAACAAAGAACAGATGTACAAGACATTTAAACAGTGTTAATAGTGCAGTATCACTGCAGCTATCAACTTGCACTCCTCAAGAGTCTTTTAAATAGCAGAAATGTACTGCATAATTAAGCTATTTGAAGTCTTTCTAGTGAAACTTTTTTGGTGGAAAGCTCATTTTTTGATGAAATGCTCATGATAAGTATCTGCATTTCTTCACTGTTTTAATTTTTTACCAGAAAACTGAGAATGTCTCAGTTTGTCATATTTGGAATATAAAATTTCACATTCTAGTTTAAAATTATTTATTTTTTTCAGTTGATATAAATAAAATACCATTAAAAATGCTGACTTTTATTTTGATGATCACAGGTTTTGAAGAAGATTAACCATGCCATTTCAAATGTTCAGTGTTTTTTACTACACCATCAGAGTCAGAAGTGTTGTTGCACCTGTTTGTTGTACGTCAAAAAGTGCAGCTTTTTGAAATTAAATTTTCAGGTTTTACTGTTCTTCGTAGGATTTTTTTCTATGTGTGGTGAGTCTGAGAAACTTCCTGGGAAGGTCCTGAGAATTTGTGTTAGGCTCTTAAATATTCTAGATTCATATAAAAAACTTACATCCTACTATCTGGAAAATGTGAAGCTCCTTCTATTTATTGGAGATCACTTTTGTTGTTGAACACCTCCTTTACTTCATAATATGATAACTGGACTTTTGAGGGCTGGGCTTATCATCAGTCTCCCTAGAACTAATTTTATAGTTAGCAAAAATTGTTTCATGGCTATTTGGCATCTCTGCTGTAAGGATAAGTCTGTGGGATGATTTGATTTCATGAAAAGAACACATGGTTATCTAATACTTTCCTTCTCAGTCAAGAAATCCTCAGCTTAGACATCCCTTTTGCAAAAGTTATTGTATTGGAAAGTACTTCACTACATGAAAGGATGCATGAACTGAATTCTGACCTCTGAAAGCATTTTTTAAAGATGATAATGTCTCACCAGAGGTGGTCCATTATGCTTTCCCTGTTTCCAAAAGGAAAGGAAAAAAAAAAAAAAGCATATCCTCTCATATTTAGCAGCTGATAAGAGAAATGAGATGGCTGAGATGAGATATTTGAATACAGAATGAAGGGTGCACAAAGCTTGCTAAGCATTACTAAAAATAGAATGCCTGGTTTTATTTTACACCTGAGACCTTTGCTAATAGACATGCCTTTAATTTAATGCATTAATCAGCCAATCATCCAGCTAGATTTCTCTTTCCAGTCTTGATAGATATATCTGTATTTGTATTTGGGGATCTAGTTGCACTAGATCTCCTGGTTATTGCACCAATAATCAGATATGTAATGAATTATCAAACTGATTTGCCTCAAACTACTTTAAGATAAAGGCATGTTCTCAGCATAATACACTAAATTATCGTAATTTATTATTTTCAGTGATGGGGTTGTCACGTAGATTTTAAAGGCCAGAAGTGACCTCCACTATATAATCTGGTCTGACCTTCATACACAGGTAATATTATTTCATGAAAGAATTCTTCACACAAGCTAGTAAATGATGGATGAATTTCATTTATACCTTTTAAAATTATATCTAATTTTCATGTAGAGATTTGAAGGGAAAAGGAATCCTGAGTGACTCTAGATGAATGGTTTCAGTGGCTCTCACCCTTTTAAGATTTTGCTTTTCGAATCTTTATCTGATTTAGCTGCTTTCAATATCCATGAAATACTGTAGGTAGTAATGATACAGTTAATTAAAAAAACCCAAAAAACAACAACCAACTTCATGAAAACATTCTGTTAAATCTTCACTCATTGGTTTCACTGGCTGCTATGACTTGTGGTCCCTTAAGATCTTTAATGGGAGTTATAGTTCATTAATTAATTTCAACCACAGCATGCAAAGCCCACATAAGGTTCTTTGTAGCAGATGGCATGCTTCATGTGGAGCAAGGGCAGGGGTCAAGGGTTCATGGCATAGAAATTCTGAGTGGTGAAAAAAAGACAAAAAACCCCAGTCCTGGCCACTAGAACCAACAGGACATTGGACCTGCACTAGAAGGGCCATTCTAACCCCATTTGCTTTGTTGTTTTACCCAGATAATCAAAAATTACATATTTTCTTCAATAATTTTTCTTTCATGCTTGAAAATATGGCTCTATTTCCATATAAAAAAGAAAAATTTGAAGAGATCAAGCAGAGATACATTTCAATCACTCCTGCCACCTGTGTCCCCAGGTTTACTAAACAAGGTTCAGTTGGACATCTGATTAAATTGCAAGAATGGTATCTGATTCCTGTTTGATAGTAATTGTCCCAGATTTAGTAATCCATGTACAGTTCTTGTAAGGCTGAAAGTTCCAATGCAGCTGACATTTGTTAATTGCTTTTCATGTTCATCCTTTTTGTGTTGAAGTGGCTAATATGGGAGACAAGAGTATCAGAATCACATTGGTTCTCCAGTCTTTGATTTGTCCCTCTTAGCTAAATGTACACCATCTTCCTGAAAATAAATGAGAATTTGTTTTGATTTGAGGTTAA
Organism: Empidonax traillii; assembly: GCF_003031625.1. Taxonomy (NCBI): domain Eukaryota; kingdom Metazoa; phylum Chordata; class Aves; order Passeriformes; family Tyrannidae; genus Empidonax; species Empidonax traillii. Next base: position 1,132,910 of record NW_020955569.1, read on the forward strand.
ATGTATTAAAAGCCTCTAATGACAGACTCTTACAAAACATTGCTTTCCAGCAGATTGTGTTGCACAGGGCAAGGTAGGAGATTATTTTGCCACGTTATGGCAAAGTTTAAACACAGTATGCAATGCTGGACTTTTTTTTAAAGAATGATACAATTAAATTATATGAGAAAATTTGCTATTTTCATGTAGAAGGCATTGCTGTGGGGGCTGCCCTTTTGTGTTCATTAGATTAGCTACATTATTTGAATAAGATTCAATATTTGTTATGAGCATGAGAAAAGAAAGAAATAGATAAAAGATTATTACGATAAACCTGAGTTGAAACCTTTGTACTTGGCAGGTAACTAAAGATTTACTTCAGGCAAACTTCAGTTGATAAACCCTTCTTGCTCCTGTGTGTGTACTCCCTCTGCTGCTTTCGGTGCAGGTGTTTTTAGGAGGCAACGTTGCTGGATGGTAGGAAGCAGTGACGAAAAGCAAACCTGGAACAGGCTTTCAACTGAGCTGTGATTATCTGTATTGATCTAAATACTTTCTTAGGCTTTACCCACAGTGTTGGTCAGATACATTCTAACTTTCTGCTAGGGCAATGGAAGTTGGTGGTGGAACATCATCTTTCTGTTAGAATATCCCTGGTGTGGAGGGCATGCTGTATTGGATTGTGGTGTTAGAGGAGGAAAAGGCTGCGAGGAAAACCTCAGCCCCTGTTCATTGTTTCACACCTAAGTGTAAAAAAACTACAGGTGAAGTTATAATCACTGTTAGTTTACACCAGTAAGTAAATTCCCCACTGTATCTATGGAGTTTTTTTGCAGGATGCTTCATACATCTTTCTATTTAGCTGGATTACATATGCAAGTAATAAGCAATAAAAGAATTCCTTTCTGAAATACCTACTCAGAGTGGCGCAAGCAGTCCATGGTTTGTATTGAGTGCTACGGTTTTGAATCACAGCTTTGATGTCTTGCAGATAAAATCTGTGATCAAATCAGCGATGCTGTACTAGACGCCCACCTCAGACAGGACCCAAATGCCAAGGTTGCTTGTGGTAAGTTGTTTACTACTTTGGTTGAAGTCATCACACATTCTTTTTTTAGCATGTTGAAAAGAGCTAGCTCATTTCACTCATAAAAAAATGACATAAGAATTTCAGTTTTGAAGAGAAGGAGAGATGAGAAGAGACGGTAAAAGTTTTTATAAAGACTGAAGCTTAAGCGGGCTGAAGATTTTGTGTGTGGACTGAATTGTCCTGGAAGAAACAGATTTGGCTTGATTAGAGTGGATTTTTTAAAGAATATTTGAATGTTTTGTTGACAAGTTTATTTATTTAATAAAGTACTGTTTTTTCAGTCCAAGTTCATGCTTGTTTTTTGAAATCTACTTGGAGTTATACCATCAAATCTTGGGTTATTACTGCAGTTCATGTATTATGTAACTAAACCCCATCTTCAGATTCTTCCTGCTGGGACTGGAGGCAAGTTTTCAAAATAGTTGATCACTCATTAGTTTTATTTAGCCTCAGTATATACCTTAAACTGTTAAAGTGGCTTTAAAAATCATGGTTTAATGCTAAATTTCCCTAAAGTTGGGGCATATCACTGAATGCTCATGCTCAGTGTTTTGACTTTCCCATTTGTAAATAGGACACGTTAGTCTTTTCCTTGCTTTCAGGCATATGGTGAATATGAAATGAATTTGTTATGGAAGGGGATAATAATGCTAAAATAATGGGTAGAAAGGATTTACACAGTATATACCCAATAGACCTCTCAAAATCACCATCGTCACAACACACAGTTATTTTTCTTACTAAACTGTCTTATTCTGCTATTGTAATCCTCTTTTCATCTCTCTTTTCAGAGACAGTATGTAAGACAGGAATGGTGTTGCTCTGTGGGGAGATCACATCTCGTGCTATTGTGGATTATCAGCGAGTTGTCCGAGATGCAATTAGACATATTGGCTATGATGACTCAGCTAAAGGTTGGTGGAAAAACTCATGAAATCCTGAAAGAGCAAGCAATAGCAAGTGCAAAACAGGTCTGTCACCAGTTCCATACATGGACTTTAGCAAGCCTGATAAAAACTGAACATACTGTGTGAAAGCTGTTTGCATGGTGCTACATGATACACTTTCTGGCTTTATCCCAGTAAGTAAGAAACTGCCACTTATTAGTTAAAACTGAATTGTGAATAGACAGACTATACTTTGAACTGTGGTATAAGGCCAGAATAGTTAACTGGCTCAAGCCAGAAGCTTGAGCCACAGAACTTACTACTCCTCCAAATCTGAATGAACTTGACCCTTGGTTTTACATTTGCCAAGCAGGCGGATGCATCTTGGTTTGAAAGAGAGAGAAGAAACACGGTTCATTTCATTGTACCTTTATATTTTTGTACTGTGGTACCATCTGGAATTTCAGGTGTAAAGCTGGTTCTCAGTGTCGAGGGTGCTCTGTTAGCTTTGAAGAACTACTTGAGGAGGGTGCAGTGCAGACCTGTTTTGTGTGATTTGCAGATGATTAAAACAACAAAATGCTCTACTTACCAAACACATTTCACTTTCTGATTTGCATGTGTCTGTTTATACAGTATAAATATTCCAAGTAGTCTGTTACAGTAGAGTGTATCTTTTAAGAGCTTTTGGTTAAAAAGTTGTTTACTGCAGTCCTTTAACTGCTATTGAATTTGCAGGGAGATTGTGGTGGGAGAATATTACTGCAGCACATCTGCAGGTTGCCTCCACTATCATGTAACAACAGTGCTTATAGAAAACATTGGCAAATCTAGAAGGTCATAAATCTTTTGTTTATCCTAACTGCCAAAAATTATGAGGGGAGATGCAGTGACCCAGTAAAAAGCAATTTCTAGAAGTAAAAAAAATAAAAATTAAACCAAACAATTATACAAAAATACAATTTTCTTTCCTACATAGTTTACTTTAAAAGAGAGTGAAGAGCATTCAAGTAGATCACATGCATATGGACATGTGTATATGTTGTACTGGCTAAACATAAGTTTGGTCAGCAGCTGTCAGTGGCTACAGTTCTAGGAAAGGTTGGATTTGAAGAGAAGCAAGTTACTACCAATATACCTGGGAACAGGTGGAAAATTTTGCCACAATCTTCTTCCAATTTCTTTTTAAAACCTTACGTTTGGTCTTTGAAATTGTGTAAATTCCCACTTCAAGATTTGCTGTGAAACTTGAATCTGGGTTGTTTTTTTTTTTTTCTCTGTTTGTGGTTCACACAAAGCCCCATGAGAGATTTAGGCACAGACACTACCTTACATGTATTACAAATAATGTGTTAGAGAGCAGAGCCTTCAGTTGCTGAAAACATCAGCTTCCACGAATTGATGTAGAAGGTTTTATAACTATTTATTTTGGAGAGACTCATTATTTACCTTTTTGTCTAATTTTCTGAGTTGACATTAATAATTTGAATGGGCTTGGCACAGGGAGCCAGTGCAGGAGAAAATAAGCATCAACAAGCAGAAAAGGCAACCCTATATACCCCACACCATCCTAAAAAAGGTTTCAAGTGTAGTATTTACAAAATAATTACTGAAAACAGTGGAAAGGTTTTGCGTTCTGAATGTGGTATCCTATATAAAATGAAAATTTTGTCATATGGTTCCATGTTACTTTTGCTAATTGTGACAGAAAAAGCTAATTCATTGCTATTCTTTTTTTCCAAATAGGCTTTGACTACAAGACATGTAATGTTTTAGTGGCACTGGAACAACAATCACCTGATATTGCCCAAGGTGTTCATCTACACAGGAATGAAGAGGATGTTGGTGCTGGAGATCAGGTAGACATGGCATCCCATCTAAAGCATCAAAGATGTTTTAGTAGAAGAAGTTTACCCCATCTTACTGCCCTATTTTCTTTGTCAAAACCCTCGTCAAAATATTTCCACACTTCTGTCTTGGGCTACCCCAAAATAAAAAATGTGTTTTTATTAAACAGTTGAAAGTTCTTTGAGAGCAGGCTTGTCCTGGTGCTTGTTTTAGCACTCCATTCAAGTAAGGAGAGCTCTTGCAGTCGGTAGTAGCTGGGGAGGTGCCCTTCAGAACTTAGCAAAAGGTTTTTGGTTACATATTTCATGTTTTTGCTGAGTAGATTTAGGTTCATCAGTCCATTCATCTTACAGCAAGACTTGTCATGTAAGATGGAATAAACAAGGGATCTTTTCACTTTCACAGAGCTTTTGAGATTTTGCACAGCCAAAAATTAGGTGATGTTTCCACTGTTCTCAGCATTAGCACAAAGAATGCCAGAGTGCTTTTAACTCTCACTTATTTCCCGGAGGCAGCTTTTGTAATAACTGTTCCACATAATTAAGGCTGTCCAAACTGCATTTCTGTGAGCTAAATAACACATGTAGGTAATTATGGTATGTTCCTAAGAGAGAGACACCAACACAAAAACTCCATAATCTGACTGATGCCAGTATGAGTGAGTTTAGCATTTATAGTAGTTATCATTAGAAGTAATATCTAGTTTATAACAATGCTGTTGAAAACTGTAAGTGAAGGTATCAGAGGGCAGGAGGCAAGCTAATATTGTTCAAAAAATCCCTTAAGGACTAAATTAAAATGGGTTTACACTGTCATGGAGTCATAATACTACATAAGATGAAAAGATATCTGATTTTCTTTGGCACTTTGGTGGCCTCCCTTCCCATTCCCATCAAAGTACATTCCTGTCTTTTCTCTCTCCTTTTGTCCATAAAAGGAAATGCTTCTAACTCTATTTAACAAATTATAATCTGGGAACATGAGTGAATACTGGTAGAAGCTGTGACTAGAAGCATATGGCATTGAAAAACCTGAGGCAGGTGCCTTAAACTGGTGAATGGAATGTCCTTCATGGAGTGCTCACATCCCATTCTACTGTCATTTCAGATGCGAGTTGCAGTGTCTGTGTCTGTACTCATGCGCAAAAGCCTCTGCAACCTTTTCAGGCTACTGATAACATTTTTGCTATGACAAAATATTCCTTAAACTTTTTCTCCAGCAAATTTTTTTTTTCTGTGAAAGAATCTAGTTTGTTGGGGTTTTTTTCCACAGAAACATCTCCATTTTTATCCAGGTTTCCAGTTCAACATGTAAACCTTCAGGTTTCCAATTGAAAAATCTAGGAACATGGTTTGTTTCTCATTACACTGTAACATGTTGGAGCCTGATCTGAGTTTAGGCTTCTTGCACTGTAATGTAAAACAGGAGAAAGTAAACCTGAGGGTACTGCTTACTCTTTGCTTCAGATGAAATCTCATTGTCTTTGGTTGTGGTGCCATTAAGAGTGATTGAAGTACGTTTTCTCCCCCTCTAGGGTTTGATGTTTGGTTATGCAACTGATGAGACAGAAGAATGTATGCCTCTAACAATTATTCTAGCTCATAAACTGAATGCCAGGTTAGCAGAGCTGAGGCGTACTGGAGAACTTCCTTGGCTGAGACCTGACTCTAAGACACAGGTAAATACTGCTATGGTTGTCCAGATAGCTGAAAACTGAGCACATCAATTGCTGTCTTCAAAACCATTTAGTATTTCTGGAAAGAAAAGGTGTTAAGGTATCAGGATAACCTGCAAGTAACACATAAAGCTTTTCCACTGCTTATGATACTGTTCTGCTCGACTATTGGAAAATGGTTAAGTTGTATTGGAGCCCTTAACCACCTACCAGTGAGGAGACATTTAATCCTTCAGACTTAAGTGTTTTGTGCTCACTGAAAACTTGGCAGGACATCCAAAGGATTTATTTGTATTTAGGGATTTGGGCTGACATTTTCAAGATGCACTGAGAATGTAAATTTCTGAGGCTTGGGAGTTTTGATGGAAATCCCAACTAAAAGACACATTTTGGATGATTTCATAGAGAATCAGATGGTCTACCAGATGAGTTTATTTTTTGGTTTTTTGCTGTTGTTGTTGTTGTTTTCTTCCATAGCATAGAAAATATGAAGTGAGAAAATAGGCTTCATTTCTCATACCCTGGCAACAACATGAGCAGTGATCAGTATAATGTCTATCACCACTGAGATTTTGCTACAGTTTTGCTTTTGGAGTAGTGTACATGACATTTGATGAATACCAGCAATACATTTTATAGTAACTTTGGTGTTTTCTTCCTCGTTCTCCCTGTTCTGTCCAGGTCACAGTTCAGTATATCCAGAAGAACGGAGCAGTGATCCCAGTGCGTGTGCACACCATCGTGATATCCGTGCAGCATGATGAAACCATCTCGCTGGAGAACATGCGCAGAACCCTGAAGGAACGTGTGATCAAAGATGTTGTCCCTGCAAAATACTTGGATGAGAAAACTGTTTATCACCTTCAACCTAGCGGACGTTTTGTTATTGGAGGGCCTCAGGTTTGTCTTGTGTTGTTTTGGTGCTCTTATGGGCTTGCCTTTCACTCTGTGTGTCTTAAATGCTCAGTTTTTTGGCACATCTGTCCTGAGGTGTAAGGCGAAAGCTGCGTAGTGCAAGTTTTTCCTGCAGTTGTATGTGGGAAGAGGGCTCAGGATTTCATGGCAAAGTAACCTCTGAGAGCATGGTTACACTGTACACGTGTTGTGACTAGGCAGGCAAGTTGAGCTGAATCTCACATTGCGTGTGGAATGTACAGCCCAGCTCTGAGTTTCCTCAAACCCTCTTGAGACCAGCACTGAGTGAGACATGCAGTCCCTTCTCATGGAAAGCATTTCTTACAGAGAGATGGACAAAGAGAAGGTTTACTTGTCTTACAGTGAACCTGATTTTCAGATCTGCATAGCTCTCACTGTTCTGCCTGACACCAGTAAGAGCTGAAGGTGTTCATCTGTCCTGAAAATCAGCCCCAATAGGCTTCTTCTGGTGAGAAAATAAATGTTCCTTTTACTTTATTTGGGCAATGCAGGGGCTGGGAATTATAATTTGATCCTGCACTCACAGAAGTCAGGCAGAACTTCCACTCTCTCAGATTTAGTTTTTGCAAACAAATTCACCGTTGCCAATGTTTTAGTCTTCAGATCCTTTCAGAACTACCATAGCAAAATTTCAAAGCTCATTCCTGAAATTAGGTTCAATTTTACAGTAAACACAAGTAGACACTGTTTTTCCTTTGTTGTTCAAATTCCTTCATTTACTGGAATTTGCCAGAATTATTTCTATAAAAAATGTATTTTTCTGCAATTGAATTGGTTGTAGCACTGTAATTTTGCGTATCACTGACATCCTAGACTATAAGTGGAGAATCAAACTTGAGCTGTAACTTGAAGTGAATGAACCAATGCAGCAATCATAGCTGCACACAAAAAAGGCTACATATATGAAAATTTTGATGTGTGCAGTGAACTGCACCCATTAAAAATGTAAATCTTTCAGATGTGTACTAGCTAGAGCTCTATTGCATATGTTTGCACATACAAACAGAGGCACGTCAAAGTGTCTGTTTACAGCTTTTTAAACCTGGACTAAGTTTACTTAGTATGGGCCAATCAGCCTATGTGTCCGTGACCTTACAACTGCTATCATCCCTTGTGCAATTTACAATAGCATTGCAGCAACCAGAAAATAACTATTTCTTTTCTTGTCTTGAACATCTTGAACTTTCTGGTTACTTTTCAGAGAAGCGTTACCAGTTATATTTTTAACAAGGCTAGCTGTAGAAAGCTGCCTTAGCCTCCAGCCCAGTTCATCTAAGGAAGGAACATGTATTTTACTCGGGATTTTCACTTTATGTGTTTGAGTGCAGTGGTGTCTTGAATTCTGGCTATGGCAAAATCATTAGTTTTGCTGCTGTCACTGTTTTCCCAACAGCAAAACCCTCTGGTGCAGTGAGGACATTACAGCTCTTCACAATAATGACTTTCACATGCTTTACAGATGCTTTTATGCTTGTTCAGCACCTTTGAAACACCCTTTCACATGTCCATTTATTTCTCTCTTCTCTCACTCCGTTCTGCTGTCAAGTCATGAGGGTACACAAAGTGTTCTCATTGCAACTGTCTGTGCCATCAAAAAATAAGGATGAGTCAAGCAGAAGAACCCGAGGACAGGTTCCTTTAGACAGCCTCAGTTATCTGAAATTCGGATTTACATCTTGCTCCTTCCTTAGCAGAATTACACAAACAGTGCCAAAGGTTTTCTTCTGTGTATGTGCATAGCCTTCCTAAGAAAAACTTTGACTCTCCACTCATGTTTGCCGTGCAAACATTCCAGCAGATGAATTTTAGTTTCATGATGTTTTAAGACAAAAAATTTCAAATCTGCCTGCAGATTACTGAATTTAAAATTTGAACACATTTCCATTCACACCAAAAGCTTAAAAGGATTTAGTAAATTGCGGGGGTCAGACAATTAGTCAGCTCTTGATCAGCTAACCCAGATCAAATGAAAATATAAAGTTCTTGTAAGGAGCAGTCAGGATAGTTGTATAGGCAGCTAAAAGGTTATCTGCACTTCCTTATTTAATATTTTAGAGTATTCATCTATAAGTATCTGTTCTTAGAAAGAAGTAATCCTTCCTTCTCAGTTACCGATTACTAGTACTCCATAGCTGTTGTGTACAGTTTAAATTAGACTATAAATAATTTGGAGTTGGAAATGTGGTTTTTAGTACATATTTGTATGACAGTCTCTGACACCAATCTGAATCTGCTGGGTGTCAGCAGCCATATAATGATGTATAAGGTAGCACTGAAATACCTTTTAATGGTAAATAAAAAAATCTTATTTACTATTTATTATTCACACAACTTCAGATTTTGACCAAAAGATATGAAAACCTGGATTTTTTTGTTGTGGGGGTTTTTGGGGGTTTTTGTATGTGTGGTTTGGGTTTTTTTAAAACTGTGAAATCTCTCAATGGTTCCTATATGGCACATAGTTTTTTAGCAATAATCTGTAATTGGTTTGAGTATCATAGGTACATAATTTCTAAACCAAAGTTTCCATATTGCCAGGAACATTCACTTTTAAAACAGGAAGTGCATGCTCTAGCTATCTATGTGTAAATCTCTGCTTGACAAATGCATGGATGGCTCATCTTGTGAATCTGGCTTTAAAGAACAATTTTAGCTACTGTTGTAGCTTGGTGAGACAAGTTCATTCCTTCAGCTGCCCCACAGCATTCCCTGTGTGGTGACTTAACTTACACATAGTTGTAGTCTCCTTAAAGAATGCACAGCCTTGTTTGAGAACTTACAGTAGAACAGATTGTAAAATGGACAAATTCTGTTGCTGATCTAGGGTGATGCTGGTGTTACTGGGCGGAAGATCATAGTGGACACTTACGGTGGCTGGGGAGCACACGGAGGTGGGGCCTTTTCGGGCAAGGACTACACGAAGGTGGATCGGTCAGCTGCGTACGCAGCCCGCTGGGTGGCCAAGTCTCTTGTGAAAGCTGGGCTCTGCCGCCGTGTCCTGGTCCAGGTATGGATTGCCAAGAATGTTGCTCTTCTCAAAAAGGTGCTTCCTTTTCAGATTGAATATGCATCGTACAAGACACCGTAGTAGAAGAGGTCTTGGTGATGGTTTGGGGTTGAAGAACAGAAGACTTGATGTGCTTCATTCAAAACCACTGCAATGTCACTAATATCAGCTTCTTGGAGCTGGAACTGTTCATTTAGTTTTCTTTTTATGGGCCATTTTTCTGGACTTTTATTGAGCGCTCAAGCCTCTGACACTTACTGTTATGGAAATGAGCATGGGGTGACTGGGTAATGGGGAAGAAATTTATCCGGAGACCTCAGCATTTTCAAAGTATTCTCTTTTTTTCCTACAAATATAGATTGTGCAAATATGATGAGTGAAGAAGAGGCCTTAGTTTGCATAAGGAGATTCATAAAATGAATGCTTTCTTCTGCAGCTTACTGTTGTCCCCTGAGGTGCAGTGTTTATTGGCTAACTATGGCACCTTTTTTCACACAGGTTTCTTATGCCATTGGGGTTGCTCATCCATTGTCCATTTCACTGTTCACTTATGGAACTTCCAAAAAAACAGAGAAAGAGCTGCTGGACATTGTACACAAAAACTTTGATCTTCGGCCTGGAGTCATTGTCAGGTATAGAAACACACAAAAAGGAAAATATCTTGGTGGTCACATCCTAGAAATGACTTCTTGCAAAACCTTTAGCTGTTGCTATGTAAGAGGCAGCCTCTTGAACTAGCAGGGGATTGTTCCATGCAGTACAGGAGGACTTTCATTCTGTCATTTTGTTAGTATTTACCGTCGATAGTTTTTATGGTTCTCCCCATGTGCCATATATTTTAGGATTACAGATATATTTTTCAAGTTTCATATGCAGCATATACTTTCAGCATTTGGCCTTCAACGGCATATGGAATTTAAATAAAACAACTTTTGTATTGCAAGAATTTGATATTATTTTACTGTGAAAACAAATGTTTTGTTTTACAAAATTAATTGAAAATTATTTCATGTTTCCACCTACAATTAATAATTCTCAATAATAAGGCCTGTAGTCCTGAAGTACTTGACATTTAAGTTGTGTTATCACTTTTATTGTCCCCATTGGACATGTTCACTGGTATGCTTGCATCTCCAGAATATGCTTGTTCGACTAAGGGTGTGAAATGGCTCTCAACATCAGGATTTTAATAGTAGTTATCATGAAGTATCTTAATATGACAAATTTTCACTTCTTTTTATTATATACACAGGGATTTGGATCTGAAAAAGCCCATTTACCAGAAGACTGCATGCTATGGTCACTTTGGAAGAAAGGAATTCCCATGGGAAGTGCCTAAAAAACTTGTCTTTTGACATTAGCAGTCACCTTTTAAAAACAGAAAGGAAGTCCACTAATGATGAGGGTGCTCCTGAAAATTAAATTTAACAGCTTTGCATTCAACAAAAGGAATTTTAGATTTTAAATGGAAAGAAAGAAAAGGATATTTTCTTGGAAATTGATTTTTTTAACCCTCAGTGTCTTTCATTATCCAAGATAATGAAACAGATAATAAAAAAGAGACAGAGTCTCTTTTTTTAATCAGCATAAGACAACAAAATACAGTCTACTCTTAACTGCTGCTCTGTTGGTTCTTTCGATAAAGTTTGACTCAGGTACTCAAACCAATAGCTGAACCTCAAACCTTTGATGGGCAAAGGTGAAGACAGCTTTCCCAACTCTGACTAAGGATCAGCAGATCTCTTGCTTCTAATTAGATGACGGGAAATTCTGGGGTCCAATTTCCTTACTGGAGTTAGCATTGCATACAGCTGGGGGTTGCTTTGATGGGAGAAGGCTGAATATCGCCCAACTCTATCTCGGCCTCTTTTATAAAAGATGTTATCCTATATGTAATATTTAAATCACCTTCACTGTATATGTGCTGTTATTGTTGTGTTTCAATTACCTGTGGTTTTGAAACAGAAATGCTCTCCTATGAAACAACAATCATAGAATAAAAAGCTTTTTCCTACCCTGAATGTAAAGGGGTCTCTTTTTCTATGTTGTTTTTTTGTTTGTTTGTTTTTGTTTTTGTTTTTTTAATGTTGCAATGTAATAGTTCATCTCAGCTCAGCCTCTTATACTCTTGTAGGATTTTAGTTTACCAACATAATTGAATTTTTTATTAGATTTTGGAATTGTGATATGAATTTGTCTTTTAATACGTGTGATCACTCTTTAGTCCTTGTGATTAATAGAACCTTGGTGAATAAGTATTTTTATTTGTGGCTCTTAAGTTGGTGTTATTCAGTATCCTTTCATAATTTTTGCTCCCAAACGTTAGGTTTATTGCATGGCTTTCTGTGTTGGATGTAATTTGGGAATAAAGTAAAGCACAGAGAAATAACTGCAAAATAAGACATAGCATGAGGTTAAAATTTGGCCAAAGAGGTTGACCCTAGCTGGCTGTGTGTGCCCCATGCACACAGAACATCCTTGCCTGTGCTAGTCCTTGGCTGTGGGGTTTGGGTACTGCTGGATGGTGTGCCCCCTTACTCCTGATCGACCCGGTGACAACCTCTGCTCCTGACAGGTCAGGGTTACTGCTCTGCATGTGGGCTGGATCAGTCCAGACTGAGGGCAAGGACGTTTTTTTGCCCACGTGCTGTCTTCTCCTAGACAGTGGCAAACTACTTTTTTGCAAAGGACTGTGGATTAATCACAGGTTTGTTTAAATTTGGAGTCTGTGAGATCTTCTGCGATCGGTTTTTGTTGTCAGCAGGCAACAAGGAGAACTTAATCCTGAAATGCAAGGGTTATCTGTGTATGGCCCCCAAGAGGGACATCGTGGTTTACCCAGCATTCTGTTAAATCTTCTACGCTGGAGAAATGCTGCCACCCCGTGTTTATCTCTTAAGAAATGTCTTTGTACAGTGCCTCCCAAATAGATGTGGGGGAGACTGCCTGACTGTGATGAATGCTAAAGAAAAAGCTGCCCTTTATTCCTTTCGAGTATGTCATAAACACAATGTCTATCTGGTCAAGCCAGAGGCTGCTCCACTTTATTAATTATGCTCATGTTCCTGAGATGGCATATGAAGACATTTCTCTGGGAATGTGCTGGATGCATTGCTATTGGCTTGACTTCTTCAGGATCACCTGGTCATAATATATCACACTACAACCAGAAGAAGAAAATGAATGAAAAATTAAAAAAAAAAAAAGAAACCTGAGAAGGTAAGTGCCTTATAAATAAAGGTGGTGTGTAACACAACATGGAGGCAGAATGTCCATGTCTCAACAAAAAAACACACCTGCAGACCAAATGAACAGTTCTGCTCTGGTAGTGACAGTAACAACCATTAAAGGTTTGTTGGAGAGGAGGGGTAGGTGGGGGTGTGTGTGTGTAGCTGTTTGGTGGCCAGGCAGGGTTGGCTGGAGGCTTGGCAGTGTGGATGGGAGCGTGTGTGACAGGCTGTCAGATGAAAAGCTGTGACTGTGAACCCTGGGTTTTGCAGATGGGGTCAGCACACCCCTATCATGTTAGCAGTAGCTGAAAAATTGGATTAACCTGCTAGTAAATGTTTAGGGTAGAAATGACTGAATTTTTGTGGCAATTCTGCTAGTTATTCAGCTTTTCCTGTAAGTGGATATACACACATGAGCTTCATGGCTCCATGAAAAAAGAAAAAATAGCTAAGCTGTGGATGCCACAGAATACAGGGTATACCCCTTGGTTCAAATCAATTGTCATTTGATGTTCTGAGCTTCCTCTTGGAGCATAAGATATGAGATGGAGCCCTGTAGTCTTCTATAAAAATATGTGTGTGAGAGAGACAGAAGAATGCAGACAGATGGGAAGGTAGATAGAGAGCAAGAACACACAAGAATGTGCATACACAAAACATGTTTACAGTAAACCAGTTAATCTGAAAATTTCCCAGGAGTTGGCAGCAGCAGAGAAGTGGATCCGCCTCAGTACCCTAACGAGAACGCCCCTTGCCCTCTCTAAACTGTGCTGGCAAGTTTTCCTTGGGCTTCCTGGCAAGTGGGGCAACATTTTATTCCCCCTAATCCCTTATCACAGCTCTGCCTCGGAGCCAGGCCCACTGTAAACAACCAGTGACCCACAGACACGCAGCTTGGTGCCTGACTCCAGTGCTTTTGCTCCTGGGCACCACAAGCAACAAGTAATTAGCCCCTGGTCTCCTGCAGAAAAAAATGTTGTTCTGCTCCTGCCGACTCTGGAAAACACTGGTTTTCCTAAGTTCAGCACTGCTTCTTGCAGGTAAGATATTTGCATTCTTGAATATGATGAAAAATAATTAGTATTCTTAATAATTATTATTATAAACTATAAATTGATATTATAAATATTAGTATTATTAATAATTTTTAGTGGCTGTCTTACAGAAATGAAGGACCCTGCTCGGGAACCCAGCCCCAAGTGTCCACAAATGGTGTTCAGATTGCTAATTGCTTCAAATAAATCAATATTTGTACAGCTTATTCACATTTGAGCCCTGATCACCTCAGGTATACAAGGCAGGACTAGGATAGCAGAATAGTGGCACAGTTCCTCTAAGCAAGCACTATGTGATGTGGTATTTGGGGTTTGTTGATGTGTCAGGAAGGATTATTACATTACTAAGTACCCGCTTCTACTTGTCTTTTAGATTTTACTGAAATCGGAGCTTTGGCCAGTCCAAGTGAATGCAAAAGTGCAACCATAGATGATGTGAATGAGAGTCTTGAGGTAAGAGCTTGGCTGCACTGGCCACCCCAGGGCCTGCTCTGCACCCTCCTCCTGTGCTGGTGGGCTCCTGCTGCCTCTGCCTGCGCTGGCTGGGCAAGCACGGCTCGTGTCCTGCTTTGGCAACCTGCAAAGTACATGCTGGGGAGGGAGGGGAGGACACGTGGCAGCAGAAAAATATCTGTGTCATTTGCCTTGCCGTGTCTTCGGTCCTGCTACTGCTAGACCAAAAAATGTCCATGTGGATTTATTTTCCAGTTTTGCTTTGCTCTGGAAATATAAAGTGGCTTTGACATAAACAGTATGGCTATATAAATACAATAGCTAGCTAAGAATTCATTAACTTCTTTGTTTGCACACATTCACAAATAGGTTTGTTTTTTTTTACACACACAAACATACAGAGTCTGTGAGGGGCCAGCATTCAGAAGATAAGCATAACAAACCAGTGTTTTATATAGAAACAAGGTACATAAGTGGTTTACAAAGGCACCTTTTCATATATAGGAAGAAAACCACCAAACCCATACCAGTCCTCTTCTTGAGCTCAATATGATGGAAAAAGCCTATCTAGTCACAGTTTAAAAACAAGCTGCCAGATTTCTTCAAAAACATTGTGGGCAGATTAGTATAACTTAAAGCTATACAATTTTCCAGATGATCCTTGTTATGCATTAAAAAAAAAAAAGAAAAGGAAAATTATGTGACCACTTTAATCAATTAACTCCAAAGCTCCAAGGTTTTTCCTCTTCAACTTAGGCTTTTTGTCCCTTATCTCCATAGAAATATTCAAAATGCCTTCCTGAAATGATTGCCAAGGGTGAGAAAGCTTCAATCAATTCCCTTGTCTGGACACTGCAAGAAACACTTGATCTCCTGCGCCCTGTTCAAGAGAAATGTGAGTCCCCTCTTGAACTGACGCTCCCCTTTGCTGGTTGTTAAGCGGCAGTGGAGAAGCACTAAGAAAACTTTTTCTCCCTGCAGTCACGCTAAACCAAGTGTCTGAATTTCTTTGGGGGAAATTAGCAACAGAAAGTATGGGTGTTTAACCACTGGGCTGGCAGGGGCTGGGGAGGCACAGCAGCACAAACATGAGCAGTCCCTCTGTTCCTGCAGCTCCGGTGCTGAGCAGCAGTGCAGAGTCACAGGGGCAGCAGGGCCTTCTCTGCCCTCCAGCCAGAGCCTCCTTGGTGTCTGGGAGCAGACATGCCAGTCATATTTTTCCAAGAAATATGTGGATAGTTTTGGCCATCACAGTACTGAATGTCAGTGCTGTGAATGCAAATGTCCCTTTGAGCCACCTCTGAAGTGTAACTGGGGCCGACACTGTTGTAGTGGGAATGTGATGGGAAAATTGGGTGTTGCCAAAAAAATAAAAAGGGAAAAAAAGTCTTCAAACAAGCAAAAATGCTTACTTTGACAAAGTCAGCTAGTGGGGGCAGTTATCAACCATACTCAGGTCAATGAGGTTGCTTGGGAAGGGGAGACTTTTATAATCACTTTCACTCTGATATATCATTTTCTTGCCCTTTTTTTGTTGTTGTTTGTTTGTATTTGTTGTTGTGTGGGGTTTTGTTTGGTTTGATTTTTGTTTTTAATCTACTCAAAAGTTTGCAAGCAGCTACCTCCATGCCCTCTCCCACTGGCCCCGAGAAATGGTGGGCTGGTGTGTGTCACCATCGACAGTGCTCAGTACTGCAAACCCATGTGCAACAAGGTAACATCCATGGCTTACTGCTGCTATATTGCTGCATCCATGCATTAGTTTACAGCTGTTTATTGTGTAATGTTATTCCTTCATATACCTTTTTGTATTCCTAAGAGGGAGGGATTGTAGTGTTTGTATTGATCTTCACTGGCTGAATGTTTCATCATCTTACAGTTACCATGACACATCCTAAGACCCTGTTTGTTTATTTGCTTCCCGTCATTGTTTCCCAAGGGTTATGACTTTCAGTTCCTCAGAAGCAGCAGACTGTATGAAGTATGTGGCAATGCCACTGGGTTTTCCTGGACCACACAGCTTGTTGGGGGAAAGGCACTGGCTGTTTGCAGCCGTGAGTATTTCCCAGACATATCTGTTCATGAGGACGGGAGGCTCTGTCTGTCTGTCTCTTGTTTAAAAATAAGGAGGAAAGAAAAGGTTTTCTTTCTTATCATGTGTGACAACCTTGGCATGTGTGACATTCTGAGAGTTAGTTCTGGGCTGGCAAATTGTTGAATGAGAAATCACTTCAGCTTTAAAACTACCACAAAGGCCTGAGCACTGCCATTTCAGGATGGGGTAGCAAATATGACATATATGAAATTTTTTTTGGGAAAATGCACATTTTCTTTTTTTAACAGGAAATTGATATCACCTTAAAACAAACTCCTTGTTGCACAAGGACTGTGTGACCCACTGGACAGACAGCAGTAGAACATAAAACTGTTTATCTGGCAACAGTACTTGAAGAATCTCAGTAAAACTGGCCAACACCTGCACTATTCCTTGTGTGTACACACAGTAAACCCCAGCAGCTGGTCCCAAGCCAGCGTCTTCATGCAGCAGCCCAAGGGTTCTGTTCCCATTGTGTCCATTGAGCAGTCTCTGACCCTGGCTGTCTGACTCTGTTGTTATTGCCTTAATTTAAAAATAAATGTGCATATAAATGCATGAATGGGCTACCCTATCTCTCCTATGGTTAGTGGGAAAATATTTTACTGTTGACAGTGCCTTGTTGCTAGAGCAGTTGTTTTTTCAAAGGCTTACCAAAAGCAATCATCTTTTATTCCAAGTTGAAGACTAGTCTAGAAAATGGGAATTCCAGCAACTTGTTTGAAGATCAGGACAAGTCTCAGCTAAGTAATTCAGCTGCCTTTTTTTTTTAAATTATTTTTGTTTTGTTCATCCTTTATCTTTCCAGCCTCTGAGATGGCCATCAGTGGAGCTAAATCTGCCTATTTCCCCAACAACAGTACCTGTCTGCACACACTAGCCTTCCCTGAAACTCAGAGAGAGCAACTAAACATCTTCCTCAAAGAGCTTGCTGAGCAAGGCATCGACAGCTCCAAGCGGGATGAGGAGGCTGATTGTATCATCTGTGGTTACTAGCACCAAAAAGCTTGTGCCACAGACCAGCAAACTGCCTGCAGTCTGACGTGGGTATTTTGACAAGAGAAGCAGAGCAGTGCAATCATTTCTTAGACATGTAAGCATACAGCTTTTCTTTAGTTAAAGGACTAGAGACCATAGTCATGATATGACCTCAGCTTTGGCTTACAGAGATATAGGCTAAATCTAATCACATAGATCATGGTAGAAGTGTTTCAAAGAAAGAAGTTCATTTTTATGGCTTAAATTTGTCTAGCTGGAATTAAATAAGGATTACAATTGTTTAATGCATGTAGTCGTTAGTTTAACACACTAATTGTTATCAGAAATCATTCTCTGTCAGGGGTCATATTTGATGAGAAAAGGACATATTTCTACTTGTTTTTATAGTTGCCAATTAATCATTATTGTTGCTCTGATGAACATTAAAACAATGAAAGTCGTAACAGTTACTGGCTGTAGGGATGTAATTCTTTATTCATGTGCCTGCTTGACTGGGGTTTAGAAAACCAGCAGAAAACCTGTCCATTGTCCACCTGGTACTTGGGGCAAGTGAAGACCAAAGGCAACTTAGCCCTGGTAATCCAGTTTATTTGTGGAGCTGTAGCTACCAAACAGATGTGCCTGTGAATTATTATGAAATGTAAACAAGAAGCTTAGTTATTACTTGGTTTTCAGTGGAATCTGTGCTTGGAGTTGTATTTTAGTTTTCTTCTGTAGAGCAAACACTGAAGCTGTAGATCTGAAGACAGACAGCTATCTGTTTGTGTTTCCTTTCCCTTCTTCACCTTTTCCCTATTCCTGTCAGTCTCTCAGACACAGACAGCATACAGCATTGTGGTACATGATGTATGATTGACCTTTACATCATTAATTGGATAAATGATTCAGATACATATACTTACATGCTTATATTTCAGATTCAAAATCCAGTCATTACAAGCAAAAGAAAACATCAGCTGCTTTTGGACCCAGAAGCAGACAGTCATATGACAATGAATAGAACAGACAATTACACCAGCAAAGGGGTGATTTGGCTGCTTTGGCTGCTTATAAACCATGCAGCAGTAACTTAAGTCATTGTGTTGGAGACAAAAGTACTGTAGTCTTAATGAAAAGCAATGGCTTTTGAATCACTGGTGGGTTTGTTTATTTCTGTCGAACAAATGATCTCTATCAAATGAAATTATAATGGGTTTGAGTCTTTTCAGCCAATACATTAACAGCTGATGCTCAACTAAAATACCTATTTTTCTACTGGTGTTAAAAAACATTTTTTCTCTCAATTATATTGATCTATTCCAGTGACTTTCTAAACCAATCAAAAAAAGAAAACTAATATTTTATTTCAAAAGGAAATCAAACCCATTACTCTTGTAAACTATTAAACTATTAAATCCATTTTAATTAATTAATTTAATAAATTAATTCTGTGTGTCAGAAATCCTAATAATGAGCATCACATAATGTGGAAGAATTTGGCTGGAAAGCTTTAATATGATGAGTCACAAATTTGATATTAAGCTGGAGATTGGGTTGCTGTTTGTTTGGGTTTTTTTTTTTTGTTTTTTTTTTTTTTTTTTTTTTTTTTTTTTTTTTTTTTTTTTTTTTTTTTTTTTTTTTTTTTTTTTTTTTTTTTTTTTTTTTTTTTTTTTTTTTTTTTTTTTTTTTTTTTTTTTTTTTTTTTTTTGTTTTTTTGTTTTTTTTCAAAAACTTGCAGAGAAACAGTTTTGTTCTGTGCCACAATCCAAGTTATTATTTACATACGAGAAAGGGAAGTTGACCCAGTAAGCCTCTATGAGACACTTAAAAACTAAAGTAAACTTAATAACAATATTTCCCAGGGTAAATTTGCATAATTTCTTTAAGGCAAACAGTTGCTGTATGTTTGCATTAACTTCGTGTTGGTGTCTGGCCCGGCATGTCTGAGCACTGGGCCATGCCTCAGGCTCAGGCTCCAGGATGGGGGAGTGTTGTGTTCTGGCACTTGGATGTTGCAGAGAGAAGAAAATTCATATAGAAGGAAAGAGATTAAGAACATTTTAGGCGAGTAAGTTTTCAGATCAGACAAAAGAAATACAGGATGTTTATTTATTGCACCATTAACTGATTATTTTTTTTATGTTCTGTAATACAACCAGACTAAAGTACTACCTCCCCAGAGTATCCTGCATGCTTTTGATAAGTCCACTTGCATAACTATCAGTCATCTCAGCCAGAAGGCTTTGGTAATATTTACAGTGTAACTATAAAGAGGGAGGCTTTCCTGATATTAATTAAGGGAATACAGTGCTGCATTATGCTTGCTTCTCTTTCAGGTCATTATAACACAAGAGAAGAACTCAGTCTCGGAACTGAGCCAATAACAGTAATTAAATATAGCCAAAAAATGAAAGGCAAAGTGCAGAGAACTGTAGTTCACGACGACAAAATTACACACATTCTCCACTCACAGGAGCTAAGCAGCCATAGACTGGTAAATCCACTGCTTTTGGGTGGCCCTTAGGTAGAAAGAGTGATCCTGAGAGATGTGGTCATTCCCACCCGTCCCCTGCAGGGATCGGTGGTGTTGCAGCTGTTCCCAGGGCTGGCTCACACCGAGCCGTGCAGCGAGATCTGCGGCACACGCCTCATCCTGCAGAGCACCACGGCAGCCGGGGGCAGGAGCATGAGGAGACTCATCGTCAGCACCGCGGCAAGGATGACCAGCAGTATTTGCCACGGGGCCAGGATTGTTGCCACCGTTATTTCCTCCATTTCAAGAGTCCGAGGCTGTAAAGCAAAGAGGGACACTGCATTGTTTTCTTCCAAGTGGGACTCATGATCTGTGTACATGTGTTTGATTTAGCCAGCTAGGGCACTCGCCCTCCCTGAGGGTTTTCCTTCTGGCCTTGGAAATGACTCCCTTTTCTTGGCTGCTGGTCTGGGACAGCTCTTTCCTTTTCTTTTTTCCTTTTCCTTTTTCCTTTCCCCTTATCATTTTCCCTTTTCCTTTCCTTTTTCCTTTTCCTTTTTCCTTTCCCCTTATCATTTTCCCTTTTCCTTTCTTTTTTCCTTCTCCTTTTCTTTCCTTTTTCCTTTCCTTTTCCTTTTCTTTTTTTCCTTTCCTTTCCTTTTCCTTCCCTTCCCTTCAACGGATTCTACAATCTTTGATATTTTAGTAGGTCACCAATTCCACTAAATTATGCTAATTAAGTATATTACATAAAACCAGATATTTACTATTGAAATTCCAGTTTCTACAAACAGGGCTTATAGGTCTTTATGTGGGGAGAGTTTTTATTATCTGTGTATGAGAGCTGCTCAGTGAGATACAAAGATGAACTCCCAGGTGCTTTAGCACAACTGGAGCTGCAGAACACTTCTTGTTTTGCAGAAGTGTGAACATTCTTCTCCCAGGCATATAATTATTTTAATGGAAAAGCAAGTCAAGAGGGATAAACCAGCAACAGTGATGACTTGTTCTGCTTCATTTTCCACGCAGTCAGTAATTTAAATATTTAGCCTTCAAGTAGGGGAAAACAAGTGCTACTGTGTACTTGTTCTCTGACTTAACTGCCAACTTCCTATTAATAGTTGGAGATAATTACACATGATTTGTTTTCTGAAGAGGGAGGTCATTGCTGCTGCAATGTCCATGGTGTGCCTTGTAATCATGAGCACCTGCAGAAAGGTGAATTCCTCTTCCACTTCTTGTGTTACAAGCAGAGGTAGGAAATGGTAGGAACATAAAAAATTTTGAGACGTGGGTGTCTGGCACAGTCATGGACTTGAAATGAGGGTGATGATCAAGAGACAACTATACTGCAGGTTAAAAGTGTCACTTAAAACTCCTATAAGAACCAGAAATCAAATTAATGAGTTTGGTACCTAAGAGAAAAGGCTACATTTCAACTATGTAAAACCTTAGAAAGATCTAATGATACTGCTTTGATCTCTAGAGGGCTAAACCTTTCAAACCAAGAGTGTATGAAAATGCTCAGAATCATTAAAATATTAAAAGAAATGTCATTGAAATTGTTTGTTAGAAATATCTCCCTCTATAAATAACAACTGAATTCAGTGCTAATTGTAAATAGCTTCGTATTCATTTATACAGGATTTCAGCCTTTATAAAGCATGCTGCAACTTAGTCTGATTAAGTAAAATCTGTGTATATTTAGCTGCCTGTGAGTAAAGTCACTGCAGGGCAAAAATCTAGCTTAAAATACTAGAAAAAAAATATGAAATTTGGGTGAAGAAATCAAATATGTGAAACCTGGGAGAAGATTTTGAAAGTTATGATGAAGACAGAATATTTAATAAGGTAAAAGTAGCATAGCACGGTGTTGGGTATATGCTGATCACGCCTTTAGTTTCACCTCACTTACAAAGGGAAGCAGGTGATTACAATAAAAGTGAGAATGCAAGAGAATTTTCTCAGCTGTTATTTAAAGGAATCATCAATCACACTTTTCTGGACACAAAGATTTTGATTTTTGTATTTTGTCTAATAAGATGGCTTTGTATTATCTCAGATAACACATTCTGACGCATATCTATTATTTTCCTGATTACTGAATGTGTATCAGAGATGAGTTACCTACATCTGAGTCAAACAGATATTTCCTGTTCTGAAATATTTAGACTTTAAACACATTTGAATGAACTTATGCAAACTGAACGTCTGCTATGTTTAAAAGGAGAAAAAAAGATTGCCCTATGCAATTCACTTGCAGTCATAATTCTAACCATTTAGCAAAATATTTTGATATTAGTGAACCTAAATTAGCAACTCTATATTTCTTTTTCACATCTTCCCTGCTGACAACCTTTTAACCAAATGAGAAACAATTTAACTATTCCTTTATTTTTACAGGAGGGCTGCAAAGCACTTGAATTTGTGTTGAATTTTTTCACCTTTCTCAACCTGACTACCTGAAATAAGTTCTGGCTTTCTCTAAAACTTGTGTGACCCTGTAGGCATTCAGATCTTTGCTGTCTACTCTTACCTTCTCGGTGTCCTCAAGGTGTCTTGCAAGTCTTGCACAGAAAATTGCGTTGCTTCGTTTGGGTGTCCATCCTCCACTGTTGGGCAGCAGGAGTGTGTGTTAGAGGTGTTCAGTCTGCAGAACGAGCAAGGGAGGGTGAGGGCAGCGTCCCCTCAGCTGTCTGAGGCTCAGGTGAGCGCAGCAGTGTACACAGGTACTTGTTTGTTCAGTGGTGCTTGTATTGCCTCCCACTTGGTGTTCTTAAAGTGGCACAATCGTTTCCAAAGAGCTGATCAGCAAAACAATAGCTGGCTGTTCACACGTGCACAAGCGGCTTTAGGAGACACTCACCTGTAGTGAAAATTGATGGCCCATTTTTTTTTTTTTTTTTGCCAGGAAACCACTTGGGCTTTCCTTGTAAATGATTTTATATACTCAGAAATGAGTAATCTGATTAACTCACATTATGACTGATTATTATGAATAGCACATGCAACCTTCAGAGATGAAGGTCACTGCAAATTCAAGGCGTTCATATACCCAACTCTCTTCCAACTATGCACGTTCTACAACCCATTTTGCTACTTACAAGCTTAGCTTTATTTAAATTTATTTAAATATCTGAAAAATCAGTTAAGCTCAGGCTGCTGCAGAGTACAATACTCTGTATTGTACAGAGTAAAGAGCACATAGAAACCTTTTCAGAGGCTTTGCTAAGCCAACTCTGGCTCTGGTCCATGCTGTTGTGGAGATGATATTACACAGTCCCTGAGAACTGGCCCTCCTTCCTGAACACAGTACTGCATCTGGCCCTTGTCTATTGACAAGGGAAGGTGTGAAGGCCAAACTGCAGTCTGAGTCTTCCTACAAATCAGAGGATGCTGTAATTCCCTCTCATTCAGATTTAGGAAATAAATTCAGTGCCCAAATCTTGAACCAATCTGCTTTTCAGGCCAAGACTGCTGTTTCCAGTCCTGTCTGCTGTCAGCAGGCTTGCTGGAGGTGGCAGTGTCAGGCAGAATGACATATATTTGCTTTGAGGTTTTTATGTCTTCACCTAGAACCACAAGTAGCTACAGTGTCTGAACAGGGTTAGCATCTATAGCTGTGCAGTAACACACAAAGTCCTTTACCCTCTTCCCTGGGAGTCCACAGGAGAAATAGCCAAAGATGGGGTGGTGGTGGAACATTTCTCCTGTGGCACATATTCATTAGATTAACGCTGAAGGCAGCCACTTTTTCAGACACCTGCAGATATCTCTAATTATGAGATAACTCTGTAACTCTCTGGAGATAAGCAGGATAAAATAAAAAAACCTTTGGCTTTAGATGTTTGGTGGTGGTGGGGTGTGTGTCCAACTTCATTCTCAGGCTGATGTTAATCATTGTGAACTTCCTAAGCTTTACTGGAATACGATGAGTGGAAAACTACTATACGAGGCGATGCTCACGATCCTGTTTCCTTGTGCTCGTGGCAGAGTTGGTTTCACAACAGGAGTCACGCAAGGCTGAGGATGTGGGCAGGTGAGCTGGTGGGTGCAGGCAGGTACAGGTGAGCTGTAAAATATTTGTGAGTGAGAATAGAGCTTGAAAATGACACAGTGCCTATGGACTCCTGAGTCCTCGCTTGCCTTCTGTGTACCTTTCATCTGGATTAATACAGCAGCCTACCTAGACCTCAGATAACACGGGGTTCAGTAGTTTATATTTTGCCTATATTGTCCAGAAACATCTTGGAGATCTCCTTATATACTAAACACATGCAGGGATAAACTGAGAACTTTGCTCACATAAGTTCTATCTTTGCATATGTTGAGATGATAACTCTTGAAAAAGTGGTCCTATTTAGTATGCATTGTGATGAAGGATTTGAATACTGCTGGAGTGAATAATTAAGTAACCTGTGGAGGTAGACCACCTGCAGGCAGAAAGGTGTCTTGGTTTGAAGTTAGCCCTGCTGCATTAATCATCCTAAGTAAATATCTGCAAGATAAATTGCTTAGCTTGCAGAAAATAACAGCAAGAATGATTTGCGGGCCCTGACATCAAACACAGGGCTGAGTTGTGGCCAGGAAGAGCCATGCCTTGTCACAGAGCAGGTGGCGAGACCTTGTGCTCAAAATAATTCAGTAATTGAACTTCAGCCAGTGCAGGAATGTTGTGCATGGCAAGTTGCTGCTCTGGAATTACAGTGATGTGCAGAGCTACGAGGCTCCAAGCAGCCCCTTTGCTGGCCCCTGGGTTCACACCAGCTGTGAGCACGCCTTCCCTCCCCAGTTACCTTCATACTTTGTTCTGTCTCCATGTCACACAGAGGGGAATATTTCCTTCTTGCGCAGTTGTGCTTGACCAAGTTGGAACTAACCAAGTGCAAGTGAGTGTGACTGATGGCCAGGCATTTGGATTTATGTGTATGGAGGCATGCCCAGACACTCAACCAGCCTTTGTGCCATGTCATGGAGCTTATGCAGAGCCTTTAGTCTGAGCTGGAAAGTGCATGCTCTGAGCAGCTTCTGCAAGGAGTGCAGAGTATCGGCTGCTTCAGAAGGGTGGGCATCCACCCAGCTTAGTTCTGTGAGGATCTCAGTGGGGGTCTGACAAACAGCTCTGTGTTGCCCAATATTAGTTGTCTCTGAATCTTGCAACAATCTAGCTTAAAAATATTGACTTTTACAGCTCTATTGACCCAAACAATATGGTAACTCCTTTTAGCTCCTGTGTGTTCCCTTCTATGCACATCCCATGTGGCACAGAGCCTTAGGTTTCTTGTGCTGCTACTCCTTTGAGTCAGAAAGGCATTAGGAATTGCTGCAGGGGCTCAGGACTGGTGGCTTCTGGCCACCACTTTTGAGGTACATGAAGGTTAAAGACCTGCTGACTCGAGAGTTTCCCATGGGAAATGTAAGGTGGATGAGTCCCCTGTGTGCTCATGGCTCTGTGTCACCCTCTCAGCAGTGCTCGTGTCTTCCTTCAAGGGACCTGTTGTGGGTGAGGGTGGCCAAGGAAACACAGGCTGAGCAACAGCAGTGGCAGCAGAAGTGTCTGTGCGGGTAGTTTTGGTAAGGAAAACTTACAGAAAGGGATCAAAATACACACAACTTTGAGGCTCATGGATCAAGGGGTGCTGGAAAATCTTATGGCTGCAAGTCACTTTAGGCAGGTGCCCAAGAAATCTACTTTTTGATCTTGTAATAAAGTAGCAGGCTAACAGCAGTAGAAACCCATAGACATTAGTATTAAGAGACTCAGTGGGCAGTGAATAACAAAACAGGCAAAATGGCCACTGGTTTTGTTATAAACAACTTCCTCTTTATAGTTGGCATTTATTTAAAAGATAAATCAGGCCGGGAAAGAGTGAATTTTATTTTTTGATGCTCCATTATATGAGTTCACTAGGCTACAGATGAAGAGACAACCAAGAGAGAAGCATATTCCAGAAAGCCTGCCAGAGAGCAGCAAGGGAAGCACTAAAACTGGCAGACAATAAGGCGATTCTGATTGCACCTTTTGTCATTCCAAGTGCCATCAGTGTACATCTCCACACATCCCTCTTCCCCTTTGCCAGAAGGTTCATTTGAATGCCAGTTAGTGTAGCCCAGCTCTGTACCATCCAGGAACTGGAATTTGCCTGGAATAAGAGATTCCTTTACCCCTAGGTAGGCGTAGGTATTAAAAGTTTTCACGAAGTACTGAATGGCATCATTCTCGCCTGGGTTCCTCGGAGCAGCAATAGATCCTCCAGCCTCTTTGCATTTTTCCAGTGTAGTATTGAAATCAGCCTTTTTCCCATTGGTAGCAAATATTTTCCCTCCAAATTCTGTTATCCTCTTTTCCAAGCGGAGGACTGCAAGATGAGGTGAAAGCTGTTAAACTTTTATGCATTTTTTTTGTGGTCACTGCCCATTTTAACTCCTGCTATTTTCCTCCATAATTTTAGTTTAAACTCAGGAAAAGGTAAAGGAAATGAGAACTTGAAATCAGAGCTAAAAAAAAAGAAGGAAAAAATATAATCCCCAAAAGCCACAAGAAATCTGAAAATGAGGAGAGGGGAAAAAGGGAAGAAGCAGATAAATACAGAGGCGGTGAAATAGGAGACTCATAAAACAGGTTGGAGAAATAGGGAAGGAAGTGAGGAATTCTACATTTGGAAGAAGTATATGACTTTCTTTGAGACTCTCTCTAAGACTCCGAGATGGTTTGCGGTATACAGATGCCCTTGACATTTGGTGTTATGTGCTTGAGTGAGTAGGATCTTAGATGTGATCTAATCATGCTTGTTTTGGTATGTTTTCAGTGTTCAGTTTATTTGTCTGTTGGGAGCACGAGGTGCCCATGGAGCAGTTCAGCATAGGCAGGGGTTTTTAATCTGGTTCATTCTTGACTTGCTTGCTCTCCTACTTCAGAACTGTTACCCAGACATCTCCTGCTAACTATGACAATCTGATTCCCCATCCCCCCATTTGAGAGTTATCATGCATGATATAAACAGGATATAAATAGAATGCAACAAAACTACAGAAAATACTGCCTTTTTCCTAAGAAGCCATTTTTGCTCATCTTTTCTATCCCCACTAATCCAGTTACAGCAGAAAGTAAAGGCAGATAAAATACCTCCTTCCAGTCTGGAAATACGATGTTCCAAATGATGATTAATGTCTCCCGTTTCATCATCAGCCACTGGTATGAAAGCTATGAACAAAAGCAGCTATTATGTACTTTGTGTTACAGTCTGAGTCTTGGCTTTCAAGATAAAGCACAGGTTAATCACGAAAAATGAATACAAACTTTTGAAATGTTTGACATGGTTTAGTTTACTGTTGTGTTTTAAGCAGGGGATATCTTTGTAGATTGATCTCTGTAATGATAGGGGATACGTTCCTGGAAATTACCTCCAGAGCAGTGATGTTTGTGGAAAACTGGAATTGGTAAACTGAATTAGTCTTCCCTCTAAGTGATTGAGCCATTCCATGCAAAACACTGGCACTTGTGCAGTAGGTTTAGCTGATTTTTAACTGTTTCTAGGGACTGAATCCTTGACAGAATTCTATAAGCTGTTCAAACCCTTGCTTGCAACTCCAGCTTAGCACTCAGCAGCAAGTTCCTTCTGCTGCAGAAAATTATAACCTTTTCTTTGTGAATTGAACCACTGCATCATTAAATAGGAGAGATTTAGACATCTTATTTCATACAAAGAATTAATAAAGATATGATTATTTTCTCTCAAGTAGAACCCCCATTAGATTATGTGAGATAGCACTGAGTTTACAAGGCATAAAAATGAAGCACAGCAGATAAAAATAGAGATGGTAACTTTATACCTGGTATAAATCCTCCATCACTTCCATCTTCAGTCAAATACTTGAAAATATTTGAAAGAAATCCTGCAGGTTTACCTTGCACACATAATGGGAGCAGGAAAAAAGCTACTCCTAAGATTTTGTGGAACAACTGCGGAGACAGCATCATTTAAAACCAAAGGTAAAACAGACTGGTTTTCTCTCCAGTGTAGAGTCCTGTATTTAAAAAAAAAAAAAAAAAAAAAAAAAAAAAGGAAAGATGTTTCAGAATTTTGCTGTCTGGGTGTGAAGTTTTCTGTATGTTAAGCTTTGCTCACAGTGACATGAATGCCATTAATGTAGCTGCAAAGTTAGCTTATTTCAAACCATTAAAATATTTTTCCAAAAGACAGTTGGCTAATCTACAAAAGTCCACAGAGCAAAAACCCAAAACATCCCCTTCAGACCTTTTCTTTGTACTACAGATACCATTATATACCATTTTGCCCCATGGAAAAAGCTACAGTTTCAGTTTTAATTTTACAGGAGAGCAATAGACACATGGTTGCTTTAGCAAGAGAAAGCTGGTTTAGGACAAACTGGCTCAAGCTGTTTTTATTGATTGGTTTAAGAACAAAATAATTTTTAATGCTCATTCTTCCATTGCAGCATCCATTTTTAGCGTATCTTCACAGCAAGTGGCATGGTCTATAAAAATAGGTGAAAGTGATAATAAAAAATGTTGAGACATAAATCAGAAATGGAAAATTTTGTAATAGTTTAATAGATTAAATGTAATTTAAGCAAGAACCCATTAAAAGATGTTCAACTTACCTAGCAGCTCCAATATGAATTAAGAAAGGCTTATTAAACCGTCTAATTTATAGGGCATGTAACTTGAGATTCATCATCTTACTTACAGGAAATACAAAGAACATGTCATATGACGTGAATTTGCATATGATTTTCTTCAAGAGGCAAACATACTTAAAATGTGAGTAAAATACTTGAAGGGACTTTTTTAATTTGTAGAAACACTTTCACACGTTTTAGAACACCAAACCTAGAGCAGAACAAAGCAGTTTCTCAATACGTGTTTGAAATACCTGATGTGTCCGCAGAATGGCTGTGTAAATGTTAAATTGGAAAAGTCACTGAAGATAAGCCAAAACAAATTCACCTGGAATATAATATACACTATCATTCTCATTACAGACCGAGGACTTACCAGTGAGAATGACTGAAGCAGAATCTCAGAACTGTAGCAGCAAAGGCAAAAGTCAATGGTAGGTCTGTAATGTGTGTAGAGGAGACAGCTACAGAAGCACATACTTAAATATCTTACAGAATACTCCAGGGGAAGTTTATAGATCCTAAATAACAGTTGTCTCCTACAGAACAATGACCTTTCAGTGAAGGAAAAAGCTGTTCTACACCAGTCTTGTGACTACAGGAACATCACTGAAATGCCTTGCCAAGCGTTTTAGAGTTATTCCCAACTGAAAGTTGGTTCTATTTAATGGAGACTTTCAGGAAAGCTCTTTGAGCCTGCACTCCAGTTCAAACAAGTAAGATGTGGTCTCATCATCCTTGTGGTGTCAGGCCAGTATCCTGATGTTGCAGCAAGGCTAACAGCCAAGACAGTTGAGGAATAAAGTGCTTTGAGACTAGAGGGGGAGCACAAGCAGTTTCCATATCAGTCTGAGATGCTGCTGGATCACCTCCACAGGCACTCTGCACTGTGCCCTGCATGTTCATACTTACCTCAACAACTGATGTAGAGTCCTTTGTGCTCCGTGGTGTGCCCACAGATGCCTGACTAGGCATCTGTGCCTGCACCATTGTTTATTGAGTGCCCTAGAAAAGGCACCAGTCTTGTGAAAAATAAATAAGCAGGACCCAGTTGTACGTACCTTGACAGAGAGGGCTGTTTTAAATTTGCATGAGTAACCTTTGTTTAAAGTTTCTTGTTAAATTTCACATTTCTTAGCTTTTGAGAGATTGATGTAATGCTTTTAATAACCTTCTGGCAGAGGTTTTCTAATTGTTTTTTTGGAAAAAACCCCACCAAAGCCAAACAGAGAACATGAGACAGGCCATTACCTGGGTTCTAAATGAGCCCTAGAAAAGGTCACTCGCAGGACCTTTGCGTCTGTGGTGAGAACAACTTTAGCACTTCAACTGCACCTGGAAGAAACCACAGGTTAGGCAAATGGGAGAAGACGATGAGGTTTGCCTGCATTAGTGGGTTTCCCATGCTGACTTACGGCCTGGGAAACCTGGAGGGAGACAGAATTTTTCTTGTGTTAGACTCCTGAGAAAAACTGCAGTAGTTTTGATAAATTATAAACTTTCCTTCTCTGGATTTTCACCAGCATATTAATAAGGTGGAGCAAGAGAAATTAGATATTTAAATATACGTATATTTCTACTATGCTTGCTTATGATTTCCTAATAGAATATTTTATATAACCATCATAACTTGTAAACTATTTTCTGACCTTGCTCTGAGCCACATAGCACAGAAGCCCAGCAAGATTCAAGGACACAGACCTGATAAAGAACAAACAATTTTTGAGTAGCGAAGCAACTTTTCTTCTGTGTTTCCACATCTATCTTAAAGGAGTTTATGATTTCAGTGCTAGTGAAGCAAATGAAGGATATTCAGAGAGTAGGCTGTGTTGCACAATGTAGGCAAGTAAAGTGTAAAACATATTAAGGACAAACGTTGTCCTTAGCAAACATTGGTCAATGCTGCTTTCTTAGCTGGTTCGAGAAATACAGGAAATACAAACACTGGAGTTGATTTTCAGTTGATGAAAGTGGCTGTGTGTTCCTTCCAGTAAGTCTGTTTGTTAGCCTTTCCTTTGAATACGTAGCTTCCTAAAAGTTAGTTCTTTTGCTCCATAGTGTTAGTCGCCTCAGATAACTTTAAAAATTCTTTCCTTATTTTCTGTTTGTATTTAAATGCCCCTAACCCTATCCATATTTTCTGTTTACATTGATTTTTTTGCTGTTCTGCTGTTGCTTCCAACCTGTCTTGTTACCACCTTGTCCTGTGTTTTCTGCATTTCATTTTCTTTTCCAAATCAACACCAGACTGTCCCCAGCAGCTCCCTTCTGTCTGGAAATACCAGGAAGAGCACAGAGCATGTAAGACATGGTGCCTCCCCTTCTCAGAGGACAGCTGAGGCTACGTTTGCTAAGGATAGGAAGGAAATAATTCAGCAAGATATGCAAACCTGGGATGGCAAATTTCAACATGGGGTTTTTGGTTTGGTTTTGTTGTTTTTAAAACTGTAAGCAGCATTTTAGAGCAGAAAGTCTTCATTTTACCTGGAGACACTGTGATCAGTGCATAAAAATGCTACTGTCATCCTGCTCCACTGACTTAAGTTATGTTTGAAGGATCCACTTGGAGGTCACTAAGTGTCTCTGATATGTCACATTTTCAGCAGTTCAGCTGAAAAACACAGAAAGAAACCAAGTTTTCAAATAGAAAGCAAGACAGTATCTCATTTCTTCCATAGTTGTTGATGGCAAAATAGCATTCTAATGGGAAAAACCCCCAAAACCTCATGGTTATGAACCAGAGATGAAACTATTATTCCATATATTTTGTGATTGTCCTCCATCATCTGCAGAAGGATAAATTCACTCAGGTTTTACTACCATAATTACCACTGCCACAGGCTCCTCAAGGGTTAAGGTTCCCTTGCACTCCAGCACTGTTCACCTCCTGAGCAAAAGGGCACAGATGAATGAAAGTTTCATTCCAGGTTTCACTTGGCATCACACCTGGATTATCACCCTTGAGCCAAATTTTGCCAAACCCTGGTTTCCTAACAGGCACTTCAAATAAAATCCAAGCCCCTTATAATTTTTTAAGGTGCTACGGTAATTTCCAGGTATCCTGTATCTATTGTGCTTTAAAATCAGGTATGTTTGTACAACTGGAGGTTAATATGATTTTATAACAGCGTGTTTCAACTTCTGGTAATCATCTGCAATCAGATACTCTGAGGTCCAGACAAACATGTCTCTTATACCATTACACAACATTCCCAAGAACATTGTTTTCCTCTGGTTCATAGGCATGGTAATAAGACCATTTGTCTTTCTACCACTTCTCAAAACCAGCTAACAAATTTCCTGGTGGCAAATATTTCTTCTCCTACTTGCACTTATTGTTCTTCTAAAGAAAAGCTGCAAATAAATGTAAAGCACAGGTGAACCTTTACCCTATTTTGTATTCGTGACACTACTAGGATATTGCAGCAGCAAACACTGCTGTTTTTCCACCATAAAGTTCTTTTTTTTTTTTTTCTGGAAAAGAACAGAGCAATAATGCAATTATTCTTTAAACTTGGTTTAAAAAAAATTGCAGAAGACACAGCTCACAATTCATACAAGATAAGGTAACTCTGCCAGCCTGGGTCACATCCTGTCAGTTATGCTCACCTAAGGCTGAATATGAGCTCAATTTGCTCAAGACCCATGGAGTTTGCTTGGTTTTGATTTTTTTTTAACTAAATTTCTACAGAAATCAGGCAGTCACAGAAAAATTCTCATTTACTATAATCAGAGGTTAATTTCTTCACATGTGGTAGAGATTGATGGGGGTTGGTGTGAGCTTTTTAAGTGCTCAAAATTGCTAATAGTATTCCTAAGCTAAAACAACTAAATAAATTATGCCACTATAAAAAAAGATACAACTCTGGACCAGAGAGAATTCTCTCTGAAATAAATATCCCTAATTTTTATGGCCACGGCCTAATGTTAAATATACTGTAACAACAACTGTATTCAATTGATCTTATATGAGACACAATCCATTTGCTTCAAAAGGAGCTGAATTTTTGCCTTTTACTTATACTAAGATCTTAATTCTTAAAATTGGCTTCTATAGCCAATGAGTCCCTTATTTTCTGATTTAAACACCTTACATTTGCTTTGCATTTGTGTAGCAAATTACTATAAACTAAGAAAAAAGACTAACCTGGATTTTTCCTGGTCTGGTCATTATAATTCAGAAATTATATTTGTTCTTTGCACGTTTAAAACAAGATTGTATCAAGATTATTTATTCTACCATAACAAAACACAGAAACAATTTATTCTGTTTCTTCTTGTGACAACCTCTCTGTCCATTAGAAAAATATCCATTAATACATAAATGGAAAATTCAGATCTTTCACAAAAGATAGACCAAAATGCTGGTGTTTTAAACAGCATTTTGGGGTATAAATTGATAGGGTTATACACAAACACAAAAAAAAAAAAAGCTATCTAAAAGAATAAGATAACCATTTCTGGATAATTTTCCTCTGTGGAACTGCAAAGAATAAATAACATTCTACTATGCACCTACACTGGGATTTTAATTGCCATGTATGAAACCCATGAGATACAAACACATTCCAGGCTTGTCTGTAGATTATTGCTTTTATTAGAGAATTTTATTTCTTCCACATATGATGGTTGACATTGGACTTTTTTTTTTTCCCTCTGAAATTCATAAAAGTTAGGAGACGAAAGTCCATGCAAAAGAACATGGACATAATTTTTTATGAAGAAGGCAGAGAACTGGCAGAAGTCCCTTTGATTTCCTCAGTTTTATGTATGAGGCGTAGTCAAGACTTTTGGCACAGAACAAGGAGGTGCTTCAGAGTGGTAAAAAGGGGGAGGCCAGATCCTAGCAGGAGAAGAGCTGAGTGCAATGTTATGTGGGGATATTTTATGAAAATAACTGAGGTTTTTCATTCAGTTACCTGAAATGCTACAGATCCATTGTGAACTATAAAGGGGAAAGTGCTGCTTAGCAGTTCTAAAATAAAAACACCACATCTGAGGTGTTTTTACTTATTTCTAAGCAGCATATATGTGCTTGATTTGGTTTTTTTCCTATTTTTCAATAGTAATGGCTAAAACCAGAAAGAAACTGGAATCTCAGAGCTAGCCTAGATGCTTTTCTTTCTGATGTAATAAATATTAGCTTTTGACTGAAAAAAAAATCTTTTTTTCCTTAAATGGATTAACCTCCCCCAAGTGTTTTGAAGTCTAAATCTGTTTAGATGTAGATGATATATTGTGTTAGGCCATTTTTAAGATTTTACACATTGAGGACTTTAACAAGAGATTTCTATAGTCAGTGAAGCTGAATTTTTGCCCCCAAAAAGCACAGAGAGACTGCTTTAGAGATAAAATTTGTTTCTTTAAAGCAGGAGGTATTTTAATGCAACGCGTTGGAGAGTTCCCAGGTCATCCTGGACAAAGAACTCTGTCGAGTACAATCAGCACAGTTCTTTTATACAGTTTTAGAGCATAGGATTACATCATAAACATGCATATTCATTAAATTGCAACATCTACTTGTAATATTCATATATAGGCGGAGTCTTCAATTTGGGGAGGTTTAGAGGTGGGAGTTCCTGTAGCCTTCATCATGGGCAGTGGTCGTTTGATCTTCTTCATCGCTGTAAACTTTTGAACTTTCCTCAGATCTTTTCCTAATTTGGATAGTTGGCAAGTGTAGTAGAGTCAGGTTGACTTTTGGCTCGTTCTGAGATTTGCTGATTTTGTTATCTTTTCATTTTATGCTTTAAATGTTCTATCTTGTCAACCTGTTCTGTTTCTCAGACAACTTATTACTTTTGTGGTTTCCTAATGCTAGGGTTTTGGTACTATTTCCACAATTTTGTGTTTGAGTTAACCTTTTGTTTCTCAAAGACTGCCTCAATTGAGTGGCTTCATCAGCTTGAAAACACCAATGTGGTAGAAATAAACTGCTCATTAAGCAAAGAAATAGTATACTCCACAACTGATTTGAGATCTATGTAAATGAATATGCTTATTTGGTTCAGATAGTTAAAAATCATGTTGGTAGTAATTTTTTTTTTTTTTCTTGGGCGGAGATCTCTAACATGATGCCTTTTTGTGACAGGTAATCACCTTGCTCTAACAAAGAATCTACATGAGTAAAAGACTCAAAAATTGCTAGCAAGGTTTACTTACTTAAATACTAATAATTAAAATTTAAGTGTTAGCTTTAAGTAGACCTTCCACTCTTTCCAGGAGCTTTAGTGCAGCTGGTCAGAGCCCAGGAAAATTAAAAGGTATTAATTTAGCCTTATTTTTTCTCAGTGTAACCTGAGAGTCAGAATTTTCATCATGGCATAATCTATTCCCTTCCCATTCAAAACTTTTGGCTAAAATGGTATCATGCTTGTAAGTCTTAAAGCAAGCTACTCTGTAAAGCAGCTTCACACATTGGAATCTATCTGATGTGGTACTGGGTGTACTTTTTCTATTTCAGAATC
This sequence comes from Empidonax traillii, assembly GCF_003031625.1. Classification (NCBI taxonomy): domain Eukaryota; kingdom Metazoa; phylum Chordata; class Aves; order Passeriformes; family Tyrannidae; genus Empidonax; species Empidonax traillii. The sequence continues at coordinate 1,167,726 of NW_020955569.1, forward strand.
CCTGTGTGCTCCCTGATCAGTTGGAGTGCTGCATGGAACCCCAACATGGATCATCCATCGCCAAAGCTGCCTGAAGATCCTAAATCTTTCCTACTTGACAGGGCTTGTGAAAAGATCCCATCTTTCTCCTCAGTGTAGACCAGGGAACACTGCCCAGAGTCAAGTCCAGCTTCCCTGGGGCTCCCTGCACAGAGGCCACATGTGGGTGAGGAGCAGGATATGAAGTGTTTATGAATGTATTTTTAACTCTACTGCAAGGTAAGTATGTGAGAATTTGCTACACATGGTACTCTACTGAGCTGCCCCTGCTCACCAACTACCCAAACTGAGCAAGCAGTGAAAATATTTTGTAAAAGAAATATTTTGTAAAAGATCATTTTCTGAGGGAATGTGCTGCTTTAGCAACAAAATGCAATCTTTGGCATTTATATACATATCTTTGTCTACTTGGATCTAATGAAATATTTATCTTAGTTGCAGAAGCTACACTCTATAAAACACTACGATAATTAATTGTAACTGGTACTGTTAACATTTTCATAAAACAAAAATTAAATGTGGATGCTGAATGAGTCAGTGTGTGCTTAAATATGACACAAACTCTATAATCGAATGTGAGGTACAAAACCTGAGACCATAATTGCTCCAGTGAAGTCAACTCTGGGCATCTCTTTTAAGGCAGAAACTATTAAGTACTTGGAAATGCTTCCACTGTGAAGGTATGGGCAATTTAAACTTCTGACTTTTCCAATATCTCAGGTCAAACCTTGAAATTCTCCTCTAATCTTCACAAAGGCACAGAGACAGCCTGCCATGAAAAATGAATTCTGAAGCATTCCCAACCCTCCAAAAGAGAGAAACACATCAGATTAAGCACATTTTAATTATGTTAATCACCTACCACATTTAGTATTTTCTTAAGGATAAAAAATTACCTAAATATGATTCATTTTAGATTTTACAATATAGAAAATTTGCAGCAATTTTATAAACCTAAGACACAGCATATTTCATTGTCTCCACACTCCGAGGTGGCTGAAAGGCCATTCTTTAAAATTCACAGACTGTGAGACGATACAGGTTGCACTTTTTGTCATTCC
>NW_020955569.1:1169056-1172388 GCF_003031625.1 Empidonax traillii
TTAGTATTTTCTTAAGGATAAAAAATTACCTAAATATGATTCATTTTAGATTTTACAATATAGAAAATTTGCAGCAATTTTATAAACCTAAGACACAGCATATTTCATTGTCTCCACACTCCGAGGTGGCTGAAAGGCCATTCTTTAAAATTCACAGACTGTGAGACGATACAGGTTGCACTTTTTGTCATTCCAGCTCCCATCTGTGTACATCTCTACACATTTTTCTTTCCCTTTGCCATTAGGCTCATATTGGTGCCACTTGGTGTAGCCCAGAGGCACACCAGTTATATATGTAAACTGGCCTGAAGTCTCACACTCTTTAATGCCCAAGTAAGCATATTGTTTGTACTGTTTCACGATGTCCATAATAGCTTTATTCTCTTCCTCATTCATGGGAGTTGCAAGAGTTCCTCCAGCCTCTTCACAGGATCGTAGTGCAGATGCAAAATCAGCTTTCTTTCCATTGGTAGCAAAGACTTTCTCTCCTACTTCTCTTATTTTCCCATTCAAAGCAAGTACTGAAACATAAAAAAAAACCAAACAAAAAACCCACTTAGCTTTTTAAATTTTCTGCAGCCTATTGAAGAAAAAGCAAAGAAAGGGAAATCAAGAGACAAAGAGCAAATTAAAAGTGATAAGAGGAAGAGAAGGCAAAAATGAGAGAAATGGATAAAGAGAAAAAAGATTTTAAATTTTACCAATCCACTAGTTTTTCCCTAAGTGTATTGTTATGCTCCTTGTGACCATCTGTCCTTGTCTCCAAGACGAGGATGCCCCACTCACATTTGCTACATACTCTGTGAGCCCTGTTATATTGAGTGTGCTTTCTAAAGAGGATCAGTTTACTTCAAATTTGAGCAACTGAAATAGAGAAGTGATATTTTTTTTGTGAATTCTTTCTCAGAAAGAAACAATTTACCACCCTCAACAATCTGGTTGCTGATTGACAAAAATATGTGGTACAAAACTGAGGAGTTCCGATGAATCTGTGTGGAAAGTGCAACATCAGTTGTAATATTTTTCAAATAAATCAAATTTTAATAAATATGTGTTACAGTTGCTAAAAGAAATCTGCTACGCCAGGGAAACAGAGTCTTGATTTCCCAAGCTTTGGATGAGAAAATGGAGTTTTGGGATGCAGTACCATTTTCAAATGCAATTTCTTTCCTGCAAGTCATGAATCTATAATTAATTTTGCCTACTGAGCTTAAAACTGTCTGTGAGCTGAAAAAGTAACAAGAGGAAGAATTACCGGCTTCAAGTTGGAAAAGTCGGTGTTGCAAATTTACTAAAAGTTTGTGGCAGTCAGTGTCCAGAGAACCAGGCAGACCTATACAGATAAAAATAAAGGTTATACAATCAAGCAAAACTAGGCTCTGATGATATGAACAATTCCCTTGACAAAACTAATAATTTTCCAGAACTAGCATGTAATAGTATGGGGTTTTTTTACATCCTCAGGTGTAAAATAAATATTTTCCCAGTAATTTTTTCATGTTGTTGTTAATCTATTGTAGAGCAGACTAGCAAAAACATCCAACCCTCTAAAATGCTACTAATTCCCCTCTGCACAGAACCAACTAAATTTTTCTAGGTTGAAGAATTTTGTTTGTTATATGTATGAAATTGGCTTTGCAAAACAGAAATTGTCTCATTCTACTAAATGGTGGTGAACAAGCACAAGGGAGATTTTAGAGAGGGAACAGTTCCTATGACACCGTACCATTTTTTTTTTTTTTTGGTGTGCAGGGTGGATGCTTTGTGTTTTTACAGTGGGATCTTATTTCAGTGGAGGAATAAACACCTGTAGAGGAAACTTCCTGCATAGATAGTGTGAAATAGAGCCCATCCAGTAGTGCTTGCTAAAGGTGTACTTTAACAGTACTGTAAAGTATTGTAAAGGTAGATTCCTTTTTCTTACCCATTTCCATGGGTAATAAGGGTCCTACATGTAGAATGAAGTCACTAATGTGCTCCCATGATCATGTTCCAATTATTCACAACTGAAACAAATAGCAGTGTAGAACCACAAAATATTGCTGCATCTCCAAGTTGCAATTTTGCAACACTTACTGCACTTCACAATCGATTAAAAAAAAGCATATTTTACCTAATAAAGAGAGTTTATGAATAATTTTGGTAGTGCTTTAGCCTTGTCAACAGACTTGGAGTAAGCATTTCTACATAGAAGGAAAATTACGCAGTGTAAACTGTGTTCTTTACCAGTCTACTTTTGCACATACCATCTTTGAACACTAGAGAAACGTGCCAGAATCCTTTTTATTACACTTTTGAATATTGGGTAGCATTGCCTTCATACTTAAAAAAAAAAAAAAAAAAAAAAAAAAAGATAACTTCTCCTGTGAAAGAAGCAATTCCCTTTGGAAAGTAAATGCAAAAAGCACTACAAAGACATATTTGTATATATAATATTTATATCTTAAAGTATTTATAACCTATTCACTTCCCCTCTTCTCCCAGAAGAGAGAGAAGGCTTGTCTTTTGAGGAAAAAAAAAAAATATTTAAACTGCCTTCTTCCTCCATTCAGTTTTCCTTCCTCTGCTTAACACATCTGCTTCCTTGATGGCACACATCCTTCTGTGCCATGCTGCCTTCATGACAAGGATCTGTTCCAAAAAAGGGAAGTTTACCTACCTGGTACACGTGGCAGTCCTTTCAGGACATCTCTTCCAGGGATATCAGGCAGCCCAGAAATTTCTGGACATTTAGTCAAGGCATGGCAAGTCACTAACAAAGCAGCTACTGCTGGGAGTACGTAGGATGAGTAAGACAACATGATTGCTCAGGTCAGCTGCAAGAAAACCCACACATTTGTCAGGCAATGATTTTGTAAGAAATTGTTGGCATTGGCTCATGTATTTGCAAATTCTTTAAATTTAAATTATTTCCTTGTTTAAATACAGTCTATAGTTTAGGTGTAAGAGATTTCCCAGATTATTTTCTACCATTGGGTAGTTTAAACTCTTTTTAGTCTGATTCAGCTTGACATGCTCATTACAGAATGATAGCCACACATTTGGGAGTAGTGAAGATAAATTATCCCTTTTGCTATCACTGACTATTTGTTGGATTTATCCTTGAGAAATTATGGGCTTGGATGTAACTGATCACACTTACACCATTAGTTGGCTGTTAAGGACTATAATCACTCAATGATGCTTATGATACCAACCTGAAGGGCACAATCTGTTACAGTGGTTATTGCAATGTTTTGGAGCTAGTTAGCAATCTCTTCAACCACAGTACTATTTAAGCACATTTGTTTGACATAAACAGACTGATAGTGTTTTACACATGGGCAAAATGT
>NW_020955569.1:1172409-1174344 GCF_003031625.1 Empidonax traillii
TTAGTATTTTCTTAAGGATAAAAAATTACCTAAATATGATTCATTTTAGATTTTACAATATAGAAAATTTGCAGCAATTTTATAAACCTAAGACACAGCATATTTCATTGTCTCCACACTCCGAGGTGGCTGAAAGGCCATTCTTTAAAATTCACAGACTGTGAGACGATACAGGTTGCACTTTTTGTCGTTCCAGCTCCCATCTGTGTACATCTCTACACATTTTTCTTTCCCTTTGCCATTAGGCTCATATTGGTGCCACTTGGTGTAGCCCAGAGGCACGCCAGTTATATATGTAAACTGGCCTGAAGTCTCACACTCTTTAATGCCCAAGTAAGCATATTGTTTGTACTGTTTCACGATGTCCATAATAGCTTTATTCTCTTCCTCATTCATGGGAGTTGCAAGAGTTCCTCCAGCCTCTTCACAGGATCGTAGTGCAGATGCAAAATCAGCTTTCTTTCCATTGGTAGCAAAGACTTTCTCTCCTACTTCTCTTATTTTCCCATTCAAAGCAAGTACTGAAACATAAAAAACAAACCAAACAAAAAACCTACTTAGCTTTTTAAATTTTCTGCAGCCTATTGAAGAAAAAGCAAAGAAAGGGAAATCAAGAGACAAAGAGCAAATTAAAAGTGATAAGAGGAAGAGAAGGCAAAAATGAGAGTAATGGATAAAGAGAAAAAAGATCTTAAATTTTACCAATCCACTAGTTTTTCCCCAAGTGTATTGTTATGCTTCTTGTGACCATCTGTCCTTATCTCCAAGATGAGGATGCCCCACTCACATTTGCTACATACTCTGTGAGCCCTGTTATATTGAGTGTGCTTTCTAAAGAGGATCAGTTTACTTCAAATTTGAGCAAGTGAAATAGAGAAGTGATATTTTTTTTTTTGTGAATTCTTTCTCAGAAAGAAACAATTTACCACCCTCAACAATCTGGTTGCTGATAGACAAAAATATGTGGTACAAAACTGAGGAGTTCCGATGAATCTGTGTGGAAAGTGCAACATCAGTTGTAATATTTTTCAAATAAATCAAATTTTAATAAATATGTGTTACAGTTGCTAAAAGAAATCCACTACTCCAGGGAAACAGAGTCTTGATTTCCTGAGCTTTGGATGAGAAAATGGAGTTTTGGGATGCAGTACCATTTTCAAATGCAATTTCTTTCCTGCAAGTCATGAATCTATAATTAATTTTGCCTACTGAGCTTAAAACTGTTTGTGAGTTGAAAAAGTAACAAGAGGAAGAATTACCGGCTTCAAGTTGGAAAAGTCGGTGTTGCAAATTTACTAAAAGTTTGTGGCAGTCAGTGTCCAGAGAACCAGGCAGACCTATACAGATAAAAATAAAGGTTATACAATCAAGCAAAACTAGGCTCTGATGATATGAACAATTCCCTTGACAAAACTAATAATTTTCCAGGACTAGCATGTAATAGTATGGTTTTTTTTTTTACATCCTCAGGTGTAAAATAAATATTTTCCCAGTAATTTTTTCATGTTGTTGTTAATCTATTGTAGAGCAGACTAGCAAAAACATCCAACCCTCTAAAATGCTACTAATTCCCCTCTGCACAGAACCAACTAAATTTTTCTAGGTTGAAGAATTTTGTTTGTTATATGTGTGAAATTGGCTTTGCAAAACAGAATTTGTCTCATTCCACTAAATGGTGGTGAACAAGCACAAGGGAGATTTTAGAGAGGGAACAGTTCCTATGACACCGTACCTTTTTTTTTTTTTTTTTTTTTTTGGTGTGCAGGGTGGATGCTTTGTGTTTTTACAGTGGGATCTTATTTCAGTGGAGGAATAAACACCTGTAGAGGAAACTTCCTGCATAGATAGTGTGAAATAGAGCCCATCCAGCAGTGCTTGCTAAAGGTGTACTTTAACAGTACTGTAAAGTATTGTAAAGGTAGATTCCTTTTTCAT
>NW_020955570.1:0-3648 GCF_003031625.1 Empidonax traillii
TTTTTTTTTTTTTTTTTTTTTTTTTTTTTTTTTTTTTTTTTTTTTTTTTTTTTTTTTTTTTTTTTTTTTTTTTTTACATTTTAAGATGTTAAATGCTACTTTGACCACACAGTTTTTAATACTGTTTCCTGTGCTATGTACCATTGATGATTCTAATAAAATACATGTTATCACGATTGATTCTTAACTATATAACTACTTCCTGTTCTGAAGCTTAAGATTCATCTTTTAATTTTACTCTGCATCCTGCTTGGTAGATAAGTAACATGTTAATTTTATACATATTTGACCTATATGTCATAAAAGTCTATAAACCCTTCAACTAGAGTAGAGGGAGAGGTTGCCCCTTAACACCCACTATCTTGTCTATACCTTACCTGTTTCCTAACAAGCTACAGACCCTGACTACATACTCTATTTTTACCCAAGGCAGTGGATTTGCTCTGTAATGCAGAGCTCTCCATCACAGAATCATAGGATATCCTGAGTTTGAAGGGACCTACAAGGATTATCGCAGTCCAGTTCCTGGCCCTGCACAGGACAACCCCAAGAATCACACCATGTGCCTGAGAGCATTGTCCAAACAGTTCTGGAACTCTGTCAGGCTTGGTGCTGTGATTGCTTCCCTGGGAGCCTCTTCCAGTGCCCAACCACCCTCTGAGTGAAGACTGTTTTTCCAGTATCCAACCTAAACCTCCCCTGAGGCAGCTTCATGCCATTCCCTCAAGTCCTGTCACTGTTCACCACAGAGAAGAGATCAGTACCTGCCCCTCTTCTTCCTCTCGTGAGGAAGCTGTAGACTGCTATGAGGTCTCCCCTTGGTCTTCTCCAGGCTGAACAAGCCAAGTGACCTCAGCTGCTTCTCATATGGTTTCTACTCTAGACTCTCCACCACCTTTGTAGCCCTCCTTTGTCTGTGCTCTAATAGCTTTACACCCTTCTTATATTGTGACACTCAAAACTGCATACCAAACTTGAGATGAGGCTGCACCAGTGCATAGCAAAGCAGGATAATCACCTCCCTTGACTGCTTGGCAGTGCTGTGCTTGATGCACCCCAGGATATGATTTACCCTTCAGTTTGTAAGCTCTGCTTTTTCTTAACTTAAAATTTGCTGATCGAAGACTCACAAAGGCCATAAACTAATTGTTTTTCTCTCAGGCTGTTGCCGCCAGAGTTACCACATATCTTAGTGCAAAACTCATAGCTTGGGAGTGTGATTAATTAATTTTAAGGTAATCTTGCCACCAAGTGTGAAATTACATAATGAATAAAATACTTTTTCTTGAATAAGTACATGTAGTGGCCAGTGTTTTAGTGAAATGTTGAGTGCAGCTTTGTGTGAAACATCAGTTGAGTTGTGTGATTAAGTTTGTGATTGGGGGAGTACATGAATGTTTAGTGGGAATCTAACAGATGGTTAAAGAAGGGCTTAGCAGTGATTACATAAAGGGAGTTGAAATGAGGGGACTTTGGGACTAGTGGAAATGCAGAGGAAGGAAGAAGGAACCTCAACCTATTGTTAGGCCTGGTGAAAGAGATCAAAGGTAAAATCAATCTACTTATTTTTGAAAGTGGGACGTCTTGTCAAGCTTAGTGAGAATGCTGCATCCACACAGGTTTATTTGGTTGTTTGTTTAAGGACTTGCCTTTTAAATTGACTGTACTGCTTCTGATTACAGCTATGCTTTTCTGTTGACATTGTTATTTGCCTTAGCAGTTACTTTTTGTCTTTAGCTACTGTCTTCAATTTTTATGAAGCAACTTCATACTTGAAAAGCTTTCTCCTGTGTGCATTTGGTTTAGCTTAGATGGGCACGGGTCCTTTGCAATTCTCTAAGTCATGAATTTCAGTTTAGTGTAAGACAAAGATATCACAAATGTTTTGTGGTAGAAAACGGTACCTAGGCTTTTAGAGCTAATCTGTTTATATGCTAGACTCTATTTAAGGAGTATCAGTTTGAAGTATTATAGTTACATTTTTACCCTCTGTAGTTATATCTGGCATGTGTTAAAATATTAAGTGGGCAAACTATATATAGTCATTCCCCTCCTTACCTTTTTTTTTCTTGTTTTTATCTGGGTCACTATGGGAGTCCTGAAGCAAATGGGGTTATCAGAGTGTTTTGTTATGTTCTGAAAGGCGTGAAATGTACTGAGGTGGGTACTGCAGCCTTTCTAAATGGCACTGATGCTGATTGTTCTGTGATGCTTTGCATCACACTGTACCAGTAATGTGCATTTTGCCTTCATTGGTGGTTTTTTTCTTTTACCTTCCTCTGCTTGTCTGTTTTGCTGCACTGGAATGTTGGGTGACATTTTCAGACAGTGACGTAAAATATGCAGGGGTGATGTTACACCTGGAGAGACCTGGCAAGGTGTGGTATTCAACTGGCAGATTATAGTAGATGGAGATCTATTCAGTTCATTCAGTGGTTTGTGGAGAGTTACTCAGCTGGCCAGATGTAGGCTTTAACCTTAGGGTGGGCTGAAATTCTGCAGTTTGCCCTAACTGTGCTAACTGGATCTCCAATGGCTCTAGTGGGAGCTTTGACTCTATATTCACATGGGCATCTACACTTGGGTCCTTTAATATGCTTTATCATGGAAGTTGAATCCAGCTCCAGGTGTCCTGTAGTGACCCTGGGCACAACAAAAAATACTGTCATACACTTGTGAGTGTGTCCTATATCTGTATGGTCTGTGCTCTGACTAACAATATCCACTCTGATGTGCAATCCAGTGCATGCTAGTTAGAGCCCACATTTACCAACCAGTTAGTTGAATCTTTAGGGGGCTTATTGTCAAAGTTATCTTTCGTTTTGAAGGTTTATCAGAGCCTGGTAAGATCGATACAGAAAGCAGTGCCCCACAGAACTCTTTGATGCTCTTGAAGTAGTATGTAGTTAGGAATTTACCTCTCTTTACTGAACTGTCTTCCATGTGATGTTGTATGAGCTTCAGCTTCTAATTGCTCTAGAATTTACTTCATGGCATGTAGAAAACAGGCAGATGCTGACTTTCTTTTGTATGGCCAACACTTCTGTATGATTCGATTCCTCAAAGCAAAGGTAAATTCATCTTGTATTTGGAATGCTTAAATTTGTTTTTATAGCTTCCAGCAGTTAGACTGTGATTGTCAGTTTGTGGGTGCTGTGTTCTTTTGAGTCATTTCCAAATATGAGGCAGTTGTAGGCAGCTTTTCCAGGCCAGTGGTTTGTTGATGAGCAAAGTTAGGCTACACAGAAGAAAAAAAAAAAAAAAAAATCAATGTGAGAACATCAAGAAAGTTGAAGCTTACCAGCCAGCATTGGTAGACTTCTCAAGCATGTTCTTGGAGACAAATTATAGCTGCTTGGTGTGAATTCCCCCTTTCCCCACCCCCACCCCGTTTCAGAACCTTTTTGTTTCCAGTTCTGGTCTTGGTCTTGGCAGGATTGCAGAGCCCCTGGCATACATAGAGTCCAGACAGTGCCAGTCAGTTACGTCCTGTCTCTGGGAGAGGGAGTTCATGCTGAGCTCCACATTTGGTTGAGGTTGGGAGCTGTAAATTTCTTCCTCTCTGAAGCAGTGCATTGCTTCCCTGAAATTTGTCGTGGCAGGACCTAAGGCTTTGCCAGACTATCTGAGACATGCCAGTTGGTGCCT
>NW_020955570.1:4112-7123 GCF_003031625.1 Empidonax traillii
AGTGTTGGCTGGGCTAATGTACTATTGGAGACTTTTGATCATATGTTAGTTATATCTCATCAAGATCTCCAAATTTCATTTACAAGTATTTGGTTGGTTTTTAGGAGGAAACTGTCTAATAAGTAAATGATATGATGAGGATTTAACTGGATATTACCAAATACAAGTGGAATCATTCTGGTAATGTTCTCTGATTCTAAGGAAAACACTTGAAACGTTTTAGTGATTAAAACTTGAAAGTATTAGCTATAACATAGAATTTGTAGTCCCTTTTAGGTTATGTTGGTGTTACAGGTTAGATAGAACAATAATAGAAAAATTGAATCTGGAGACTTAGACGTTATTCATGCTGATCTCCTGATGTAAAAAGCCCTGATTATGATCACATTTTACTCACTCTTATATATGCCAAATATATAATTATATATGAAAATAATAATTTTTTTTCCACTTAACTTGAACATTCTGCCTTTTATTTTTATTCCGTAATGTTTCAGTTTCTCTGAAAATAGACCATTGCTATGAAAAAAAGGTTGTTGGAATAGCATGCTGCCTGGTTTTGGCTTAAACAGGTGTAGGCAACCTGTGGCATTCCTGTGGTTCTGCCTGTTAATGAAGGGCCACTTTCTTTTTTTCTTAACAGTTATTATCTATATATGGGCAGCATCTGGAAAAGTCAGTGCTGTGCTATTAGAAAACAGCTCCAAGGCTGTTTTAGGTTTTTTCTTAAGTAAGAATGTTATCTAGACAACTTATCTCAAGATTTTGCTGTGTTGCTGATCTTCAGCATCAAGACGTAAGGTCTCCTAGTTCCTGTATGTATCAGCTCTCAGTATTTTACTGATGCGAGTTGCCAAGATGAAGCACTGGTTTCTATAGTTTCTGTTTGCAACTGTCTGCTTTTCTGAGCTTTCAGACTAGAGAAGAAATGCAGGAAAATGGAAATGCTCTTCTGTTATTTTAATAGTTTTACTAGTCTTATTACATTTACTTTTACATTTCTTACATTAAATGAGGTAAGATGTTCTCCACTTTTGATTGGAAAGAGGGAAATGTAAAAGTAACACTTAATCCAATTAAAGTATTTTCCTGCTCTGGTTCATTGTGATGACTTAGAGCATCTGGTGGTAACTGAGCATGAGCTGCTTAAAGTCACAGAAACCCAATTCCCATTATTTCTGCTCATTGAAGGGAATAAATAAATTACCAGACACTAATCTTGGGATAATTGCTTGCTGAGCAGGAGATCTTAGCTCTTAAAGAAATTAGTTTTGTAAGTTTATGGAGCTGTCAGAACTAGTGAACTATTAAAAAAGGTTAACCACAAATGAACAGAAGCTGAGCTTTTTCAGTCTTTTATTTGTAACTGTAGCAGTTGAACTTTGCAGCATACAAATGCATGCAGTGAAGATAGATATTATCAGCCAAAACTAGGACATCTTTATGAGTTTCACTGTAATTTATCTACTAAAGTTTAAGCTGGAGACTAAATTTTATGTCTTTTTCTGGCAGTACAGAGTTAGGACATATGTGCAGTTAGATACAGTAGGTACTGCTGTTTTGAATGAGCAAACCTTTTTGAGTTTGAAGTAACTGTTATTTTGGGTTGGTACTCTAATTTGGACATAGAGAAAGGCATGTGCTCTTTAGCTCTAGACATTACATGAATTTTCCTTATTCTCCTTTATTTGGCATGACTTAGGCAGGTCAATGTTCAAAATACTTTTTCTTTTTTGTTCTAAAATAACAGCATGGCCTTGTGATTTATGTCCTTAGGGTATTGGTATTTGAAAGTCATGCCCCTTGTTGCTGGTAGCCCTTACTTCTTTGCCTTTGGAGAGCATCTTGGAAAAGGGGTTGTTAGGAGTCATCATTCATAGCTCCTGCTCAGCAGCCACACTTGCTGCATTGACCTCACTGGAGTCTTCTGCTTTGCCTGGCAGCAGACTTCTTCCCCCACCACATATATCTGTAAGTATTCAGAGCCTACAAATAATTAGATAAACAAGCCTCAGATACACCTAGATTTTTTTCCCTGTAGAATAAAATGCGTAACATATTTTCAACATCTTCCATTTGCAGGATAACTAAGGAGTAATTTAAGAGGTTCCTGGATCTTTGTGGTGTGATGGGTTTTTTCTGTCTCCGTAGCTTGTTGCTATGGGCAGTTTTTGCGTTTTTTGAAGGCTATAAAAATCTGTATTTGCCTCTGTCAAATTCCTATTCTGTATCTGGTCTTTACAAATAACAGTATATGTTCATTCTCATTCTCTTACACTGTTTATAATAAAGTTTACTAGATTACATCTTTGATCAAAATTCCACAGGGATTCTGCCAAAGTGATGACAATACCCTGGGTTAACTTGGATTAAGTACTCTGATTGGAAGTAATTGTCTCATGCAATATGTTTATGCCTGTCAATGAGAACTGCATTTTTTTCCTGTAGACAGTCTTGTCATTGTGGAATCTCTGCTTGAAACTTCCTTAATTTAAAGGAGTAGGCTTTACTTATTCTCCTTCTGTTTATTTTAACTACTGTCAAAATATCAGGATGTAGCAGACATGCCATATAAAGACACAACTATTAATATTCTTTAAGTATAAAGTGATCTCAGTAAGTTATGTCTGACTTGTATTTAGAGAGGGCATGGAGGCTTCAGAGCACTCCTTCGGTTAATGTTCAGATATCATCCATGGGTTGATAACAACAGAAGTGTAAAAGCCATGGAGTGCCACAGGTAGGTACTTGCTTCAAATACATGATGTTTTAGTTTTGACACAAGCAGAAAACAGCGTTTCCTTTTGCACATGGGGACTTCTGTTGCTGAATGCACACACTTACTTTTAGGAAAGTACAAAAGCAGAATCAAACCCAGCCTGCTGTTTGCAGGTTTGTTTTTGCCACAGCACAGCCCCAGTGCAGCTTTTTTTTTTTTTTTTTTTTTTTTTAAGCTGTACACTGTAGAACTACATTCATTTAGGGGGAGAAAGTCAATAAGGTATGTATTT
>NW_020955570.1:7333-9934 GCF_003031625.1 Empidonax traillii
GCACACACTTACTTTTAGGAAAGTACAAAAGCAGAATCAAACCCAGCCTGCTGTTTGCAGGTTTGTTTTTGCCACAGCACAGCCCCAGTGCAGCTTTTTTTTTTTTTTTTTTTTTTTTTAAGCTGTACACTGTAGAACTACATTCATTTAGGGGGAGAAAGTCAATAAGGTATGTATTTGTCATTGCAGGTCTGAATTCTGACATTTAAAATATTAGAGCAATTAAAATTAAATTTATTAAATTCTGTAGTAGACTGATACAAAATGCAGAAGTGTGTGACTTCATATTTATGGGTCTTCTGTGCCATGCACATGCAGTTGCTGTGCAAACAAGAAAATGGATTATTCTTGGATTATTTTCAAGTTAGGGGCATCGCACTGTGCACAGCTGATCAGAAGCAGAGCAAATTGAACTATGTTGTTTTTTTCCCACTGTTGTCCTGGAGTTTGTAAGTACTCTAAATAGTGTTTTGCTTTCCTGGACTACTTCTAGTAGAGACTTCCTTGATTTGGTATTTTCCAATGTCTTTTTAATGCTGATTTTGAATTAATTAGAATTGCTTTATATCTTTCTCGAACACTTGAAAGTTTGTTTTAAACCAAGATGGCTCAAATTCTGTATTTTATAAAGAAGTTAGTTCTTCAAAAGTTCTGCAAAAGAATCTATACCTATACTGTAGAATCACAGAATTGTTAAGGTTTGAAAAGACCTCTAAGATAGAGTCCAACCATTAACACAACACTGCCAAGCCCACTACTAAACCATGTCTGTAAGTCCACATCCACATGTTTTTTGAATACTTACAAGATGGTGATTACACCAGTTCCCTGGGCAGCCTTTTCCAAATGCCTGACCATCTTTCTGGGGAAGAAATTTTTTCCTGCTATCCAGTTCCCAATATGCTCTCCTGGTACAACTTGAGGCCCTTTCCTTCTGTCCTGTGATGTCCTACCTGGGAGAGGAGACCAACTCCCACCTCAATACAAGCTTCTTGCAGATTTTAACTTTTGAATGCAAATGGAGACCATGACACTGATAAGCAGTGGTAGCTTTTATTTTGCACACAAATAACTGCCTACATCCCTGCGGGTGTGATTTACTGATTTTTTTTTTTTTTCCTAAATGGAATTTGAGTTGTTGTGACTAATGAGTGGTTAAGTTGCATCAGTGTGCTCAGTGGCATGACTGTGGTGGAGAAAATAAACTAACTTGGTGCTAAACCTGATTATAAATGTTTTTTGAATAATTGAATTCAACTTGTGTTTTTTAAAGTAGAATCTTCAGTGGTATGATAACTCTCTTCTAAGGAGAATCAGGAGCTGCTGAACGAAACACGTAATAGATTCTGTAATTTTCTGGCAGAAATTTCACTCCTAAAGTTGAGGTTATATTTACGATTATCAACTTGAGCTACTTGGGAACAAATCTCTAGGGTAAACTAAGGGATGTTTAATTTGTCAAGATATATGGTTGTTATTGTTGTATCTTCTATTTGTGTTTGGTAGCTATGGAGATGAGAAACTCATCACATAAAAAAGTTCCAGAATTTCAATTTTTAGTGCATGGACACTCCTATTAATTTGCAAGAAAGATCTATGACCTTTCCTTTCAAGTACGTTGGCTATGGATTTTAGAGGAAATAGCAGTACTTGTGAAAATTCTTCCAGCTGTGGTGTCTGTATTTGTAGACTTGCAGAATAATGGTAGGCTGGGTAGGATCTCTGGAGATGGTCTTGTTCAACCCCCTATTCAGAACAAGTTCAGTCAGATCAGGTTACTTGGGCCCTTGTTCAGTTGGGTTCAGATAGAGATCCAATATTCCATCTTCTGTCTTTTGTGTTATAGCTGTGCCCCTCTGAGCAGTGTAGTTACACTTTCACTGTCTTTTAGGTAGTTGTAGATGTCAATAAGATCTGCACTGCTTGTGCCTCCCAATCCTTTCTTCCCAACCCTCCTAACCTTTCCTCCTATGTCAGATGCTCCAGCCCTCAGTCACCTTGGTGGCCTTCTCCTGCGTTCAGTCCAATACATCAGTGTCTGTCTCTTGTTCTGGGGAGCAGAAAACTCAGTGCAGCCCAGATACAACCTCCTGAAAGTGGAATGCCCATGTCCCTCAGCCTGCTGTTAACGTTCCTGCTAAGGTAACTTTGAATGCAGACAGTTTTTACTGCCTAAGGGCACTCTGCTGACTCAGATTCAACTTGTGTCCGTGTGTCCCTTTTTACAAATCTGCTTTCTAAGCAGTCGACCTGTGGTCTGTACTGGCTTTCATGCCAGGTGCAAGACTTTACGTCTGCCTCTGAGTTCCTTCTGTTTGCTGTTGTCCCATTTCTCAGCATTGAGGTCCCTGCACATAGCAGCCCTGTCCTTCAGCAGATTAGTCATTCCTTCCAGTGTTGTATCTGGTGCATGTGAGGTGTTTCTTTTCATACGTGCTATCTCTTGTAAAACCAACTGTATGTCTTTAGTGCTTAATAAGAGACTTTCTCGCTTGAAACTATTTTAAGACAGTATTCTGTATCCCATACTAGTAACTGATGCTTTCAAAGATTAAAAAGTAATCCATCCTGCCATATACCTTCTCCCCTTTGGCCTGTCAG